>NW_015387665.1:193316-195655 GCF_001527695.2 Protobothrops mucrosquamatus
TGCCCGGTAGCCTCGTCAATGCCTCATGCTGCAAGGTTGAGAAGGGGTCCCTTTTGCCGAGCTCTCCTCCAGCGTTCTCATACTGGCAAGCAGAGTCGCACTCTCCGGACGCCGAACTTCCCAGCGCTTCAGGCCTCTCTTGGTGAGTCAGCCTATCTTCTTTTTGTTGTTTTCTTGCAGCACATCCCACCTTCGTCGCCAATGTTCTGTTTCAATCATAAAGACATGGAGACGAGGCAGGAGTAACAAGCAGTATTGTCTTTATTCAATGCACCAACAAAACCAAAAACAAAATGGCGTGGATTCCTCTTATACCCCTTTGCAGGGACAGTATCAGCCAATCAATGCAAGGCATTTTTCCCGTCTTGCGCATGTGCGCAAGGCGGGAGACAGCTTGTCTGGTCCCGGGCATTCATGTGGTCTGCCCAGGCCTTTCTGCAGCTTCCTGCACCTGCTGAGTGACTCAGCAGGCCCAAGACATAACACATACCATCACAGAAAAGGACATTCACAGCATTGAAACAAATCCCCTGCTCATTTCAGGATTCCAAATGAAATCATTCATGACAGATGGCCATCTAGTCTATGTTGAAACACCCAGTGCTTAGGAAAGATTCTCTAACATTTAGATCAGACATGTCAAACTCGCGATGTCACGTGACGTCGCGCAATGTATCAGAGCTTTTTCGCTGTTGCCGGCAATGGGGTGGGCACGGCTCCGGTATGATGAAACCGGCCCGTGGGCCGGCAGTTTGACACCCCTGATTTAGATCATCAGACTTACACAGAGGTTTTTAAATGCTCACAGGACATTTTACAATCCAATCACCTTCATCTGCCAAAATCTAAAGCCTCCCTCCTTTACGATCCCCTTTCTTCTTCCCTCCCACAAGTTTTGATCACTCTGAGAAAAAAAAACATTTTAAATTCAAACTAATGTTTCAAGTATTCTAAAACAAAACATACATACTAGCTCTCCATAATCACAATTACACTGTCTGGCTCATTTTACTTTTATCTTTTTGCTTTGTAAAATTCACCAATTATTACTGTCCATGGAAGTAAACAATCAACAATCCCACAAAGATCCAATCTGTTAGTCTAAACTATCCTGGCTGATGATTCCATCATTGTGCTATTTCCACTTGCAGAGTCACTCTTAGAGATGTCTAATTTTTTAGACATCTAAAAAGTCTGAAACCTTGATTACCTTGATTTGTTTTCCTAATTTAACCAATAGAATAATAAGGAGTGATTGTGCTTATTTAATATAGTTATTTAAGTTTAATACAGTTATTTAAGCATATAATGGATTGTTATTCGTTAGCTTCTCTTGCAGAGGCTCAGCACTGTTATCATTTACCAGTTGCAATTGGACTGCTTGCCATTACTGCTGGAGCTTCACTCAGGCAATCCCTCTCACATGTTTTATTTTAGCAGTCTTTTCATAGACACTAGTTGAACTAATATATTATAAGAATTGGCAAATGAGGCAGGAAGAGGAGGAATAGGAATAGGAATAGGAAGAAGGAGGAGGAGGAGGAGGAGGAGGAGGAGGAGGAGGAGGGGGAGACCATATTCTGTTTTCCAATACATCCTCCTCTAAAGTTCAAAGGATATGTCAGGGAAATTAATTATTCAGTTAGGTGATGTTGTGTTCTCTAGTACTCATAGCACTGCTGTGCTACTTGACACATGCTTGTTAATAACACATTCTAATTTTAAAACATTTGCTATCTTCTACCCTGGTTTTTAAAAACATGGTTATAGAAGTTCATAGGAAAGGACCTCAGAGGTCTTCTAGTCCAACTCCCTGCCCAAGGCTTGGAACCTTGCTTGGAAAATATTGACAAGCAGCTAGTATTCATTCTGCTAGTCAAGGGTCGGGGGTGGGGAATAACATGCTGCCTCTTCTGTGGCAGTACTGCAGCTAACTGGCATTACAGCTGGTGAGGCAATCCTCAATGCTGGTAGTATGTTCCTCCCCAGCACAAACAGAAAAGGTGGTAAGATTTTTTGCTAAGTCAGCAGGGCAACTGATAGCAACCAGGGGTTGAGAATGAAGGTCAGGAAAAACAGTGGTTGTCCTTTCATTCATCTTGTATGGTGGGGCTAATTTGAGGCTAAGATGACACTTGATGCTAGAACAGGGGTGGGCAAACTTTTTGACTCGAGGGCCGCAATGGGTTCATATATTGGACCCGGGGGCCGGACCAAGAGTAGATGGACGGTGTGTATGTGTGAATTAATATAAATTAAATTTACATTTGTAACATTAAATGTTTAGATTAATTTAAGGTAGAAAAGCATAAAAAGAGTTATTTTACAAAACTTTTATG
>NW_015387665.1:197259-212686 GCF_001527695.2 Protobothrops mucrosquamatus
GCTGGCCAGCCCAGCCAATCCAGCTCCTTGCAACTCCCTAGCCAGCCACCGGGAGCACTAGATAATTTATTCATTTATTCACCTCACTAGACACAGCATGAGGTGAATAAATGAATACATTATCTAGTGCTCCGCGGGCCGGCTTGAAACGGCCGCCGGGCCGTATACGGCCCGCGGGCCGTAGTTTGCCCATTGCTGGGTTATGATCTGCCCAAGTACCTAATCCTATTTCAGTTTCCTGCATATTAACTCTTAATTCAGGCATCATCTAAATCATATCAATTCTGGACCAAGATTTATAACTATTAGAATAAAATGTGTATTGTGATTTTCCTGGGTTCATTTCTCTCCAGATATCTTGTATACCAATTTCCTCTATCATATTGAAAAAAGTCTTAGATAATCTTTTTCTTCCTTGTTCCCCTGATTTACTGCTTTTATAGTCTAATGTCCCATCTACTATTGCACTGAAATCCCCAATTAAGCATATATATTGATATTTGATTTCTACTATTTTTCTGTGAAGGTTTTGATAAAATTCTTCTTGTTTATTATTTGGTGCATATATTGCTATCAAAAGTATCTGTTTTTTATTTAAAAATATTTCTACCATTAATATTCTTCCTTCTTCATCTGGATAAATCATTTTAGAATCTATTGTCTCTTTGACATATATAACTATGTTGAGCTGATGTATAATAAAGTTTTCCAAGTTTTGGATTTTCCAAAAATTTATGATGTTGTTTTTTTATGTGTATCTCTTGCAAACAAATTATATCAATGTTTAATTTCTGTAGTTGTTTGAAAATTCTTTTTCTTTTTGATAGGGAATTCAATCCATTTATATTTACTGAAAAAATTCCATTTTCCTTCTCCAGTTTGGTTTACTTATATTTAGGTCTTGTTGATCTCGTAATCGTCTACTCTCTTACTGTTCCCTCATCTTCTTGATTCGTCTTCTCTTTTTCCTCTTCCACCTGTGTAATTGTTTTCTCTATTGTTTGTTCTGTCTGTTTCTGGCTTTTTCCATCCTCTTGTTGATATTGTGGTCTTTCTCCCAGAAATGCTCTATATCTTTCATCAAAATCCTCTGCCTTTCACACTAAGTCCAATTGATATCTTGTGTTATTCCAATTGATTAGAATCCCGTCTAGCATCAGCCATCTAAAACTTACTCCTTTTGCAATCAGCTTTGTAGTCAAGAAATGATAGTGTCTTCGAGTATCCCTTATTCTCTTGGGAATCTGTTTCAGCACTACTATTTTTTAATCTTTATATTGTAATGGGTCATCTCTATCTCTTCTTAATATCTCATCCCTCATTGTTTTCTTCATAAATCTTACATGGACTTCTCTGGGCAATTTGTGTTTCCTTGCATAACTTGAATTCATTCTAAATATTTCATACACTTCTTACATTAAATTGTTAAACCAAATAAAGCTTGATTTGGAAAAATGGAAGAATCTTCAACTGTCAATGTTAGGAAGAATTTCTATGGTGAAAATGAATATATTACCAAAAATATTATTTTTATTTCAAACGATACCTATAAAACTGGAGAAAAAATTCTTTGAAGATTTAAACTCTCTAATTCAAACATTTATCTGGCAAGGAAAGAAAACTAGAATTAAATTGAAAATGTTATAAGAAGCCAAGGGAAATGGAGGCTTTAGCTTGCCAGATTGGGTTTTATTTTATCAAGCATCAGTGTTAACATGGATAACTCTTAAAAATAAAAGATTGCTGTATCTGGAGGGACATGACCTGCACCTTGGTTGGCATGCTTTTCTATGGTATGGAAAAAATAAAATACATAAATACTTCCAAAACCACTACATTAGAAATGCATTATTGGGAAAAAATAAAATGTAAAATGTATTTGAAAATTCCAGGATGGTTTTCAACAATGGAAGCATTCGTACATCCAAATCTAGTCAGTCTTGATAAAATATGGACATACAAAGATATTCTAAATTCTGAAGGGAACCTAAAATCCAGGCAAGAGATGGAAAATCAGGGCATTGATTTAACATGATGGTCACATTTACAAATGCAAGTCAGATATGATAAAGATATTAAACAGTATGGATTTTACAAAGAACAGACTATGTTTGATCAGACATTATTAACTTCTGATGAAAAGTTAATTTAAAATGTACAATTTCTTATTAAATTTCAAAATGGAAGATGAACAAGTAAAAGAGACAATAATAGTATGGGAAAAGAATTTTGGATATAATATAGACTTAGAAAAGTGGCAAAGTTTGTGGGAAAGAAACTATAAATTGATAATGTCAGCTTCATACAAAGAAAACTTATATAAAATGTTTTATAGATGGCATTTGCCATCAACAAGATTAGCAAAAATGTTTAAAAACATGTCAGAGAAATGTTGGAAATGTAAACATAAACCAGGTACTTATTATCATATGTGGTAGACAGGTGTTAAAGCAAGGAGATATTGGACAATAATCCACACTTGGTTAGAAAAAATGTTAGAGAAACACATAGACTATAAACCTGCATTTTTTTTACTAGATATAATGCCAGAAAAACTTGAGAAGCAAAGTACATATTTGATCCTACATGTGATAACAGTGGCAAGAATTATATCTGCACAATATTGGAAGAATGAAGAACTACCACCAAAAGAAATAATCAAAAAAATATTAGACTGTGTGGAAATGGACAGACTTACTTTAAGGTTGAAAGAAAAAGAAGAAACAGAATATTTTCAAACTTGGGACCTATTTTATCAATGGTTAGAGAAAATATTTAGGGATTAGGAATTTAATTTGTATTAGTGAATAAGATACTCAGACAACACATTTTTTGTTGAATAATTAATATTGAACTCTGTTAAAAAAATAAAACTTTTTTTAAAAAAAAGAAAAAGTGGAACCCCTACATAAATTGGAGCAGGGGGCTGCTAAAAATCTGATGAGCCTACCTAGCATGTGGCCCAGAACAAGTTCAGGAAACTATTCCAGCGGGCTGCAAGGCAGGGGCCACAGTACAACAATAGGGAAGAGACCTTAGCTCTATCCCTAAAGAATACTGGGACTTGAGGGAGGTGTTCAGTGAAAAAGGATCAGATGAGCTTCCCCTCACCAACAACAGACTGTGCTATAGAGATTTTACCAGAGGCTAAACTACCTAAGCCAAAACTCTACTCGATGACCCCAAGAGAATTAGAGGAATTGTGTTCTTTCATTGATAAGAATATTGCCCATGGATTTATCCAGCTAGCACGACTCCAAATGGCTGCTCCTGTTTTGTTTCAGGAGAAAAAAGATAGATCACCTCGCCTGTGTGTGGACCATAGAGGGTTAAATGGGGTGTGCATAGAAAACATTTACCCCTTGCCCCTAATGAAGGACATGCTAGGCAACTTGGTGAAGGGCAAGATTTTTACTAAGTTGGACCAATGGGAGGCATACTATTGTGTGAGTATCAAAGAGGGGGGACAAATGGAAAACTGCTTTTAATTGTCCATTAGGGTGTTTCCAGTTTAAAGTCCTCCCTATCAGCTTCCAGGATGCTCCAGCCATCTTCATGCAGTTAATTAATGAGGTGCTGCATGAGCACTTATACAAAGGGGTGCTGGTGTACTTAAATGACATATTGATTTACACCAAGATGAAAGCTGAGCATGTGAAATTGATGAGAGCTATGCTCAAGAAACTAAAAGCTTATAAGTTGTATGTCAAGGTCTCCAAATACAAATTCCACCAGAATAAAATAGTCTATTTAGGCTCTACCACATATCGCATGAAGGAATCAAGATGGACCCCCAAAAGGTCCAGGCGGTACTGAACTGGGCTCCATTCCACACCAGAAAACAATTGCAAAGCTTCCTGGGGTTTGCCAATTTCTACCACCAATTCATCCCATCTTTTGCTCAGATCGCACTTCCCATCACTAATCTTTTAAAGACAAAAGGAGAAGACAAACCCAAACCTAGCCAACCTTTAAAATGGACTATGGAGTGTCAGGCAGTATTCAAGAACTTAAACGCTTATTTGCAGCTGAACCTGTTCTAAAACACCCAGATCCAAATGCCCCATTTATCATTCAGGCAGATGCTAGTGATATAGTGGTAGGGGCCATACTGTTGCAATGAAATGAACAAGGGAACCCACAATCCTGTGCCTACATATCTAGAAAACTGTCAGAGACTGAACGGAGATGGGCGGCCTGGGAAAAGGAGGCTTACATCGTATGCTGGGCACTCTTAACATGGAGGCATTTCCTTGAAGGGAGCAAGGTGCCTTTTGAGGTGTGGACTGACCACAAAAATCTAGAGGCATTGAAAACCCCACAGAGGCTGTCGCCCAAGGAAGTCCAATGGGCACAGTACTTCAACCAGTTTAACTTTACTTTGCGCTACCTCCCAGGAGGAAAGAATTTTCTGACTGACACCTTATCACGAATGCCTCGGTATAACTGTACCAAGTCAAACATGGTCCAACCATTTAATCCCATCATGCCAGCTGAGCACTCCAGTTACAATCAGAGTGCAAATGAGAGAGAAGCCTCAGATAGACAACAACGTCACAGTGACTCTTAAAGCCTCACTACAGGAAGACAATTGGTTTCAAAATCACAAAAATGAATGTTCCATACAGAACAGTCTAGCCTGGGTGAGGGCTAAATTGTATGTACAAAAAAGCCAGAGGTTACTGGTCCTTAGTAAAAACCATGATTCAAAAACTGCTGGGCATTTTGGTTTTGAAAAACTTTACATTTAATTAAAAGGCAGTTTTGGTGGCCATCCTTAAAGAAAGACATTGAAAGCTATGTGGCAAGTTGCCCGATTTGTGCCTCTGCCAAGCAGTGGCAGGGGAAAACCTCACGGCTCCTCCAACCAGTGGCTAACCCAAAGGCACCATGGAGAGAAATCTCCATGGATTTCATAGTAGAACTCCCAGAAAACTCAGGAAATATGGTTATATGGGTTATAACTGATTTGTTTCCCAAGAAGGTGCACTTTGTCCCATGGCAAAAAATTACCTTGGCACATACACTAGCTAAGCTTTTTGTGCAACATGTCTACTGACTGCATGGAGCCCCACAACACATAATCTCCAATAGGGGGGTGCAATTCACTTCCAAGTTCTGGCAAGCATCCCTAAACCTTCTTGGGACTGATCAAGGGCTTAGCTCCAGTCACCACCCCCAAACCAATGGGGGGGGGGGTTATGAATGCACAAACTCAGTATTGGAACAGAACCTCAGGTACTATATTGATTGTCAACAGGACAACTGAACAGACCTCTTACCATTTGCAGAAGTGGCATACAATAATTGGGTACACAATAGTACAGGGTTCACCTCTTTCAGAGTGGCTACAGGACAAGACTTCACTCCCATTCCTGAGCTGCTTTTGAGTGATCCCCCTGTGCCTTCTTTAAAAGAATGGATCTCCCAATTACAGAATACTTGGCCAGTTGTGAGGAAATCCTTTATAGATGCTAGGGAAGCATATAAAAAGCAAGGTGACAAAAAGTGCATGGAACCAAAAATCTTTAATGTGGGTGAATGTGTTTACTTATCTACCTGATACTTACAATCTCTGCAACCACTGAAAAAGTTAGGACCCAAATATGTGGGTCCCTGCCCCATCAAATGCATTATTAACCCAGTAACGGTGGGATTAAATTTTACCAAATCTCTTCAATGAATCCACCCAGTGTTCCACTGTAGTTAGTTAAAGACCAAAATTACCTCCCCCCCCTTAGATCTGAATTACCATCACACCTGAGCATTTAATGATAGAGGGGGAACAACTGTTTGAGGTCAAGGATATTTTAGATTCACACAAACATCGTGGGAAGATTCAATATTTGGTAGCGTGGAAGAATTTTCCTGAATCCCAAAATGAATGGGTTGATCAACATCACATTAAAGCTGCTAGCCTTCTTAAACAGTTTCATAAGCAATATCCTGATACACCTATGTAAGCTGCCATGCTAACCCTCTTTTTTCCTTTATTGTGTTTTGTTCTACAGGACTAATATTGCTGTTCAGGGGGCAGCATGTCAGGCCCACCATTCATGCTCTGGTGTCCTGCCATGGGGCTGAGGAGGAAAGGGGGATGGCATGCTTGGGATTATTTTTTTTTGCTTCTGCTGTTCTCTTGGGAATTAGGGAAGGTCTTCAGAGATGGGATGGGCTCCTTCCCAGCTGGTTTTCACTGTGTTCCAAGGCCATCACACCTTGAATGTGAACTGTTGTCTGCCTAGCATCTCAAAACATCTCCTTGGAGTTCTCAAAACATCTCCTTTGCATTGCATTGGCTGCCAGTGGATGGTCTGGGGGGTTGCAATTGGGAAACTGAAAGAATTGCTTTACGCTTTGCGAGGGACCCTCAGATTCCTCCTGATTTTACTGCATCCAGTTTCTCTAAGTAAAAGTTCTTTTGATTCAACTCGATGGATTCAAGTGTTTTATTTTCCTGAGGGGGATAACTGGGGCAGATCTGACATTTACATTGTGATGGGTAGTATAGTTAAACACTTTTTAAATGGAGTTGCATGGATATCTATTGAGTTGGAATGCTTATTTGGGGTAATCTGTTTCTTTTTTCTTTTCTATTTTTAGCATTATGGCTTACTGCAGTGTGTTTTTGTTTGCAGATTAATTTCTTACCCAGCTCTTCTTGTAAACAATTTGATTATTACTTTGGTAATGAAACACTTGTTTAGAGTGAGTTATTTTTCAATACACTTGGATTTGTATATACCACTGTTTTCCCTGCTTATGATCCCGCCAAAAGAAATGGACAGTAATTTGTCTGGAATGGTATAGGGTCTCCTGCTCGAGTAGAGCATTGGCCTAGAAAACTTCCAAAATCTCCTCCAATGCTGTTATTGTGTTGTCTCTGCTCCCTCTAAACTATGTTAAGCAAACCCAAACACCCAATAACCAAAGAAGAAAAACAGGAGTCATCTTTAACATTCAAGGTAAAGATTATAACAACCATTACGTAGGACATGTAAGTATCCATGAAATTAACTGGCAATCAGAAGACATTATGAAAATACCTTAATCTCTCAAAAACTACAATTTCAGTTGGAAAATGTTGACATTTTAAATCAAGCCAAAGCAAAGACAGCACGTAAGTAATCAGGAAAGAGCTGATTTTTTTTATCATGATCCTCACTATGACGCCATAATATTAGTGGTTGATAATTATAATGTAAAAAGTGTGATGAAAATAGAAAACAGTAGATAAAATTATTAAAAACTGACAGTTGTTTGCAAATCCTGACAAAAAACCAGACTCTTTAATCCTTACACAACTTTAATATGGCCCACCTACCAGAAAAAGCCCCATTCAATGGAGCTAGGAGGGTATATTCTTCTTCTGGCCGTAGAGATGCAGCCAAGCCAAGCTGAGCCACCAAGTCCTTGAAGGTAGCTTGGTGGGGACCAGCAAGTTCAATAACTTGTTTAGCTAAAATTGAAAACAAAATGGTAAATAGAGGTTTGATTTGTTTCAAAATCCTTACTTCACAAATAAATATTTCATATAAAATTTAAGGAATTATAGTTATCAATTTTGGCTATAAATGACTCTCCTTAATTGAGACAAAAATTAGGTCAGCTGTTGGTCCAGTCTGGTGAGCAATAATATGAAAAAAGATGAAACTGAATTTACTCCTGTTTCACTTACCAGAATCAGGAATAAGCACTTGATCTATGAGATGAACGACACCATTACTTGCCACAATGTCTTTTCGGTTCACCATTTTGACTCCATTGATTATCAAGCTTTCACCATCACAGCCAATTTCAATTGTATTGCCTTCCAAGGTCTCAAAGACTGCCCCACCCATGATGGCCTCAGAACACTGAAGTGTATTTAAAATGTGGAACTTTATCAAAGCTGAATAGGGAAGAGAACAAAAAGAACCATGCTCCAATGAAAAGCAAGATATCATACTGAAGTACTGCAGTAATTTGACGGTTTTCCCCTCAATTCAGTTCCATTAAAAACAGCCCTAAATTGAGCAGAGACACAGTGATTGGTCAAAAGTTATGCAATCAAGTAACAAACATAGTCATCTAAGTCCATCATCTAAATACATTCATGATCTGAATTTTTTTCCCCTGTATTGGAAAGAAAAATAATTTGCAGATTTGTCTCTCATCAGTTATTCTCCAAGATGGGAAAGTAGCTTATCCTATCTCCCCAATTCCCTCCTATCCCCCAGAATGGGGATTACACCTGAAGCCTTTTTAGATTTATTGAACTGGGTACCCTTTTGGTTATGGACAGCTTGTCTCCCCAATAAATATATCTAAATGAGAAAAGAACTAAGGAACTTATTTGAATAGGTAAGCCTATACCATATTTTTTTTTAAAGATTACTCCCATTCAAAAAAGTAATGGAACCAATCTGCAAAATCCACTGAACTAGGCTGCATTAACAGAGGAATAGTATCAACATCACGTGACGTATTAGTACTGCTTTTCAAAGCTTTAGTATGGCTACACTTGGAATACTGCATCCAGTGTTGATCACCACAATATAAAAAAGATAATGAGACTCCGGAAAGAGTGCAGAAAAGAGCAACAAAGATGATTACGGGGCTGGAGAATAACATATATGAAGAGCGGTTGCAGGAATTGGGTATGCCTTGTTGTGTCTTGAGCCTGCAAAAGCAGGCTCGGGACGTTGCAAGAGTCCTGGGCATTTGCAAAGGCTGCCCGGGACCAGACTGAGTGGCGCCGGCCTTGTGCGCATGCGCAAGGCGGGAAAAGACCACCTCATGATTGGTTGAACTTGCCCGGGGATTAGAAGGTATAAATAGAGGCCTGCGTGCCTCTGCTCGGGTTGTTCGTAGAATGGAAGCAGAGAATAAAGACTTGTTAGAAATGCTTCGTCTCAAGCGCCATTATTCTCCGGACTTAACACTGGCGACGAAGGTGGGATCCAGTCTATACAGCTAGGAAAGCTTGAAGACTCACCCAAAGAAGACCGGAAGAGAAAACGGCGTGGAAGTCAGCGTTATCCTGCCAGTACGAAATCGCTGGAGGGTGCGTACGGCTGAAGAAGAAAACCTGATCCTCGATCATGGCGAAAGTTGGGCGTTTAGCGGAATTCAACGTCTCTCACCTCGAGAGGTGGGAATCTTATGTTGCAAGAGTCGAGACGTATTTCCGCATAAACCAGATTCGGGAGGAAGGCTTAAAGGCTGCCACATTGTTGTGCGTTTGTGGGCAAGATGCCTTTGAGATCGCCGAGAGCTTAATCGCCCCGGACTCGCTGGAAACGGTATCATACTCCGATCTGAAGAAAACCTTAAAGGAACATTTCCAACCCAAGCAATCTGTCATGGCTTGGAGGCACACATTTCAACAGAGAGATCAGCGAGTTGGAGAATCAGCAAAAGAATACGTTGCGACCTTGAGAAGAGCAGCTAAACCGTGCGACTTCAAGGACTTAGAGGAAAGACTGCGCAATCGTTTTGTGTGCGGACTGAGGAACACAGAATTACAGCAGAGGCTGTTCGCCAGGGAAGATGTCTCCTTCCAAGATGCTCTGCGAGAGGTTTCGGCTGAAGAAGCTGCCGGTGGGGCAGTCAAGAACATGCGGCCTAAGCGAAACGTTCCAGAGACTGCCACTATTCACAAGGAAGACGTGCGCGAGGATTCGGAAGAAGATCCTGAAGAAGAGGTGGACAAGCTTTACCAAGCAGCTGGGAGGAGGTCCAAAGATCGTCAGGACAAGAGCCCAGCTGAGCTTCGTTGCCTCGGATGTGGTGGATGCCACAAGCGAGCGGAATGTCGGTTCCGTTCCGCCATTTGCCGCGCGTGCGGAAAGAAGGGCCACATCGCTGTGGTCTGCCTGGGTCGACAGAAGGTACAACCGAAGGAAGAATTGAATCTGAAAGGTACCAGGGTGCCCAGCCAAAACAGGGTGGGGTTCTGTGCAACACGCCGGAACATTTTAAGAATAGGCACACACAAACCCCTTAAAAAGAAACTAACGCTTAAAGTGAAATTGCAGGGAGTTCCATTGTCGATGGAACTTGACACGGGGTCTGCCCTTTCCATAATTTCCCTCAACACATTTCACAAAATCTGCAGCAGCAGCGGCCAGAGAGTTTCGTTAAGGCCCTCTAATGTAATCCTTACGGATTTCCAAAATTCTCAAGTGTGCGTTAAGGGGGAGGCCACCCTTAAGGTACAGTACAAGAATTTTGCAGGCCCCCTAGACGTGTTGGTTGTAGGGGGTGAGCGAACGAGTCTCATTGGACTCGATTGGTTTGAGGCCTTGGGAATTCAGGTAACAGGGCTAAATAAATTGCAAACACAGACCCTTGCAGACGTATGCAAGGAGTTTGCAGATGTGTTCAGTTCTGAACTAGGGTCCTACACAGGACCTCCTGTTTCACTTAAGTTAGATCCAACGGTACAGCCCATCAGGGNAGAGTAAGATTGACGCTGAACTGGACAAGTTGCTCCAGCAAGGCATTCTAGAGCCTGTAGATTCCAGCCCGTGGGAAACCCCCATTGTAACGCCTTTAAAGGCAAACGGGGACATCCAGATTTGTGCTGACTACAAGTGCACACTAAACAAGGCCCTACAGCAACATGCTTATCCTGTGCCTGTAGTGAGCCACATTCTATCTTCTCTCAAGGAGGGAAAAAGTTTTGCTAAGCTTGATCTGGCTCAGGCTTATCAACAGCTGCCTGTTGATGATGCTGCAGCTGAGGCCCAAACTATTGTCACCCATCGTGGGGCTTTCAGGGTGAAGAGGTTACAGTTTGGGGTGAATGTCGCTCCTGGCATTTTTCAGAGTGTAATGGAAAACACCCTGAGGGGTATTCCTGGTGTATGTTCTTATTTTGATGACGTTCTCATCGCAGGAGACTCTCCACAAGTGCTGGCTGAGCGTTTAAAGGCTGTTTTGCTTCGTTTCCAGAGAGCAGTGTTCTATCCCCCGTCCGACTCACACACCCCAACCAGTCAGCCGAGGGCTAAAAGACTGCTCAGCACTGCCAAATACAGATAAACACTTGGCAGCAACTCCATGGCTGCCTGCCAAGACCTTTACTGATAACACAATACAAACACAAGACAATCCAGGATAATTGCCGGAGTGCTGCAACATAAGATTCAGCAAAATTGTTCATCACAAGAGTTTCAAACGGCACACGCCTTGCTTATATAGCCTGTGGGGTGTGGCCCAGTGACTCAGCTGAAATCTCTGGCACGATGTTTTAGCTGCTGCGCACGCTTGTCCCTCCGACGCTGGCGTGGATCCAGCCAAGACGTATCCTCCTCGGAGTCCGATACATCTGGCTCCTGGCCAATCCCAGAAGCACCTGGCTCCTGGTCAATCTCCTCTCTGTCGGAAGGCACCGAAGGCCGCACCAGAGGGGAAGGTCCTGGAGAGGGAGGCCTGGCCATCTCCTCTCCTTCATGTTCAGAGCCTTCCTCCTCCGATCAGAGGGACCCACAGGACGGAGCCACAACACTATCCCCCACCGCAGGGCCCTTTTCCCGGGTCTGACGGTCGGGATGTGGTCGGGACGGAAACTGGTCATGAAAGGCCCGTACCAGGTCAGGGGCCTGAACGGAAGACGCGTCCACCCAGCTGAAATCTTCGGGCCCGTACCCCTTCCAGGCGATGAGGTATTGGAAGCGCCCTTTCAGCCAACGGGAGTCCCGAATGCTGTCCACCTCGTACGTCGAGGCGTCATCCTCGTCGGCTGCGACTGGAGGGGCAGGCATTGTCGGGCGTCGGAGATGGCTCGCAGGGGCCTCAGGGACCAGGAGGGACCGATGAAAAACGGGGTGGAGCCACATGGAGCGTGGTAGAGTCAACCGGTAGGCCACCGGGTTGATGACTGCCTCGACTGGGAAGGGACCGATAAAGCGGTGGTCCAATTTCCTCACCGGCTGGTCCGTGGGGAGGTGTTTCGTGGACAGCCACACCCGATCTCCGACTTCCAGCGGTGGCGTTGCCCGTCGGGAGCGGTCGGCGACCCGTTTATAGTCCTCCTTCGCCCGGATCAGCTGCTGTCGCACCAGTTGCTGCACCGCCTGCAGCTCCGAGAGGAAGTCCTGGGTCTCGGGAACAGGGGAATCTGGGATTGCCAACGGGAAAAACCGTGGATGGTATCCGACATTGGCGTGGAACGGGGTCATCTGGGTGGAGGTGTGTTGGGAGTTGTTGAAAGCGAACTCCGCCAGGGGAAGGTACTCGGCCCAGTTGTCCTGCTGCTGGTTGACAAAACAGCGGAGGTACTGCTCCAGGATGCCGATGACCTTCTCCGTGCCCCCGTCAGTCTCCGGATGGTGCGCCAACGATAGGCACACCTGCACCTCCAGTGCGGCCATCAGGCTTTTCCAGAAGCGGGCCGTGAACTGGGCCCCGCAGTCCGACACCACCCTGTCCGGCAGGCCATGGAGGCGAAAGATGTGCTGCAGGAACAGACGGGCCGTGGTGCGGGTGGATGGCAGTCCGCGGCACGGGATGAAATGGGCCATCTTCGTGAGCATGTCCACCACCACGAGGACGGTCGTGAACGTGGTGGACAGTGGTAGATCCATCAGGAAATCCATGGAGATGGCACCCCATGGTCTCTCCGGTGTCGGCAGCGGTTGGAGGAGTCCAGGAGGTTGGCCAGATGCGGATTTGGCCTTTTGGCACGTCACACAGGATGTCACGTAAACGTGCATGTCATGCCGTACCCTAGGCCACCAAAAAGTCTGCGGCACCAGGTTCAAGGTCTTAAAGAACCCGAAGTGCCCCGCTGCAGGATTGTCATGGCACTGGTTCATGAGGGCTCGGAGCAGACTTGTAGGCACGTACAGTCGGCCCCGGTGCTTCAGCAAGCCGTCCTTCAAGGTCCATGGGGACGCTGGGCCAACCTCCGCTTTCCGCTGCTGCGACCAGTCATCACGGCGCTGCGCTTCCAGCACCTGAGCCCGCAGGTCTGCCGGTTCCTGGACCGCGGCCAAGGCCTCTGCGGGCAGCACCGTCCAAGGGGGAAGGGGGTCCTTGGGGCAGAAGTATTCCGGCTTGCGGGATAGCGCGTCCGCCCTCTGATTGAGGCCACTCGGAACATAGGTGACATGGAAGTTGAACCGGGCGAAAAACAACGACCACCGGATCTGCCGCTGGTTCAACTTCCTGGCCATGGTGAGGTGCTCTAAGTTCCGATGGTCCGTCCGCACCTCCACCTGGTATCGGGCCCCCTCAAGGTGATGCCGCCAAGCCTCGAACGCGGCCTTGATAGCCAGCAACTCCTTTTCCCAGATGGTATAGTTTCGCTCGGAAGGATTGAGTTTCCGGGAGTAATAAGCGCAGGGGAAAAGAGTGCCACCATCCACCGGGGCCTGTAGCAGAACCGCTCCAATCACCACGTTGGACACATCCGTCTCAACCATGAACGGACGGTGTGGATTGGGATGCCTGAGGACCGGCTCCGTGATGAAGGCCCGCTTGAGGGCCTCGAAGGCCTGCTGCTGCGGGGGCCCCCACTGGAACCGGACCTTCTTCCGAAGGAGTTGGGTCAGCGGCAAGGTCAGAGTGGCGAAGCCCGGGATGAAGGTCCGGTAGTAGTTGGTGAACCCCAGCAGATGCTGGACGTCCTTCACCCAACGTGGGGGTTCCCAACTGCGCAAAGCCTCCACCTTGCGCGGGTCCATCGCGATGCCCTCGGGGGTGATGATGTGCCTGAGGAACTCTATGGAAGTCTGGAAGAAGTAACATTTCTCCACCTTCGCATAGAGTTGATTCTCCCGCAGGCGCTGCAGGACCTGGCGGACATGCTGGAGGTGGCTCTCCTGGTTCTGGGAATAGATTAAAATGTCATCCAGGTAGATCACCACGAACCGGTCCAACATGTCCCGGAACACGTCGTTCATCAGGTGCTGGAAGATCGCGGGGGCGTTGGTCAACCCGAACGGCATGACGGTGTACTCAAAGTGGCCATATCGGGTGCCAAACGCCGTCTTCCACTCGTCCCCCTCACGCACGCGCACCAGGTTGTAGGCCCCTCGGAGATCGAGCTTGGTTTAGATCGAGGCCTCCCACAACCTCTCCATCAGCTCGGGGATGAGCGGCAGGGGGTAGCGATTCCGCACTGTGATGGCGTTCAAGTGCCGGTAGTCGCAGCACAGGTGTAGGCCCCCCATCTTCTTCTTCACGAAAAGGACCGGGGCTGAGAGCGGGGAGGACGAAGGCCGGATAAACCCACGGGCCAGGTTCTTCTCCAGAAAATCCCGTAGAGCGGCCACCTCGGGCTCCGACATGGAGTACAGGCGGCCCGCGGGCAGTGGTGCGTTGGGCAGCAGATCCACCGGGCAGTCGTAGGGTCGATGCGGGGGTAATCGGTCCGCCTCCTTTTCGCTGAACACATCGGCGAAGGACGTCAGCTCAGGAGGCAAGGAGACGGCTGGGGTGGAGACGTCCTGGCCGGGACAGGTGTGGCGGTGGTGATCGACACACTGCAGGCTCAGGAACGAGATGGCGTTTCTCGACCATGCCACCTGAGGATCGTGAGTCTGAAGCCAGGCCATCCCCAGGACCAAGGGAAAATGAAGGTCCGCTGTCACATAAAACTGAATCGCCTCCTCGTGGGCCCCAATGGCGAGGCGCAAAGGCTGGGTAGCGAATTTGATGGGCCCCGTCATGAGCTCCCGCCCATCAATAGTCTCGACCCTCAACGGAGGGTCCACTGGAACCAAGGGGACCTTAAAATGGGCCACAAAGGCCTGGTCTATAAAGTTCGACGTGGCCCCTGAGTCAACCAGCGCATGCGCCGGAAGTCCCTCCGACCGGTTGGCCAACAACACCCGGGTGTCCAGGATCAGGTGCTTAGGGGGCTCATAGTCCACAGCCGCCGACTTCGGTGGGGCATGGTTTCGTGCCTGACCCAGGGTTTCCCCTAGACCAGGCCTGGCCCGTTTCCTGGCTGATCATGCCGAGACTCCGGAACAGGCTTGAGCGCCCCACTCTGCTTCCTGGGACACGAGGTGGCAAAATGTCCAGCCTCACCGCAATAGAGGCACAATCCCCCTTGGCATCGCCGCATCCGCTCCTGGGCCGTCAGGTGAGGTCGCGCTGCTCCGAGCTCCATGGGCTCCTCACCCGTTGCCACAAAGCGTGGGGCGGTCCGGGGTCCTGTTGGTGCGCAACGCGGGGGTGCCGCCGCTGGCAGTGGTTCCAGCAGGGATCGACAAGGCCGTCGCCATTGAAGGCGGGCATCGATGCACAGGCACTGGAGCACCAGAGCATCAAGGGTCTGGGGCACCTCCATTCATACCAACTCATCCTGCAGGTCCTCGGAGAGGCCGTCCTGGAAGGCATCCATCAACGCAGCATCATTCCAGGCTGAGTCCTGGCCGAGAAGGCGGAACTCAGCGATATATTCCTGCAAGGCGCACTTCCCTTGGCGGAG
>NW_015387665.1:213640-215464 GCF_001527695.2 Protobothrops mucrosquamatus
AGCAGGCTCCAAGCCCCAAGTCTAAGGGCGAATTGCAAGCCTTTTTGGGTTTATTGAATTTTTATCATGCTTTTCTACCTCACAAAGCTGCTATTGCTGAACCTTTGCACAGACTTCTTGACAAGAATGCGTGTTGGCGCTGGACCAAAGTCCATGAGGCCAGTTTCAATGAGGTTAAAGCCTTGCTTACATCCAATGCAGTGTTGGCTCATTTTAATGAGCAGTTGCCAGTGTGTCTGGCTTGTGATGCCTCACCCTACGGTGTGGGCACTGTTCTTAGCCATTTGATGGCTGATGGGACTCAGGTCCCTGTGGCTTACTACTCTAGGACTTTATCTGCTGCTGAGCGCAACTATGCTCAAATTGATAGGGAGGCTTTGGCTATTGTGACTGGAATTAAAAAGTTCCATGACTTTCTTTTTGGCCGCCACTTTACGGTCTTTACTGACCACAAGCCTTTGCTGGGGTTATTCACTACATCCAAACAAACACCCCACATCCTGTCCCCTCGTATGCTGCGTTGGTCCATCTTCCTGTCAGCTTATGATTATACACTGGTCCACAAGCCTGGCAAGGAAATGGGTCATGCAGATGCATTGAGTAGGCTGCCATTGCCTACTGTGGAGCCTGATCCCGCTCCTGCTGTACACATATTGTCCATTCAGGAGTTGCCTGAATGTCCCCTCAATGCTAGGGATGTGGCTGCTGAAACAGCCACTGACCACACGCTCAAACACGTGCTGTCATGGGTCCTGTCTGGGTGGCCTGACAGGTGCCCTGCGGAGGATTTTCAACGTTTTTGGGTCAAGAGGCACGAGTTGTCCATTTTCAATGGCTACCTCCTCTGGGGATCGAGAGTTGTGATCCCGGCCTCCTTGAGGGCTAGAATTTTGATTTCATTACATGAGGGCCACCCTGGAATTGTCAGGATGAAGGTGCTTGCACGCAGCCATCTGTGGTGGCCTGGCATTGACCGGGCCATCGAGTCCCAAGTCCATGGGTGTCATGCCTGCCAACAGTCCAGGCCTGAAATGCCCCAGGCCCCTGTACACAGATGGGAGGAAACACACACTCCATGGTCTAGAATACATGTAGATTACGCTGGGCCTTTTCAGGGTCAATTATTCCTGGTTGTTGTGGATAGCCATTCCAAGTGGCTGGAGGTCGTGCCTGTGTCTTCTACCACAGCCGCCAAGACTATTCAAGTGTTGAGAAACATTTTTGCTGCACACGGGTTGCCCGATGTTCTGGTGTCGGATAACGGTCCTCAATTTACTTCTACTGAGTTTCAGGGATTTCTTCAGGCCAACATGATCCGCCACGCTGCTTCGGCTCCCTTCCATCCTTCCACCAACGGTCTGGCTGAACGGATGGTCCGCGTCGCCAAGGACGCCCTCAAGAAGCTGACTTACGGCAATTGGCATCACAGGTTGGCTGACTTTCTTCTAGCCCATCGTACTACTCCGTGCACTGCCACGGGTAAATGCCCGGCCGAACTCCGTTGGGGTCGTCGGCTCGTGACTAAATTGGACAGGCTGCATCTAGAGCGTGTAGCTTCACAGGTGTCTCAGCCACACCCACCACGGGTCCTGCGTGAAGGCGATCCTGTCTGGGCCAGGAACTATGGGCCTGGACACCTCTGGGTCCCGGCTGTGGTCTGCAAGGTCTCGGGGCCACTGTCCTACGAGGTGTCAATGGAAGACGGCCGTGTTCTTCGCCGCCACATTGATCAATTACGTGTGAGGCGGGACTCACCTGGGGTTCCTCCTCAGTCTCCTCTAGGGGGGGAGGAGGAATGGGAAATGCATTCTGAGAATCAGAATC
>NW_015387665.1:215536-220559 GCF_001527695.2 Protobothrops mucrosquamatus
TGTTCTTCGCCGCCACATTGATCAATTACGTGTGAGGCGGGACTCACCTGGGGTTCCTCCTCAGTCTCCTCTAGGGGGGGAGGAGGAATGGGAAATGCATTCTGAGAATCAGAATCTGCTGCCAACAACGGTTGTGGGGAACGACACGGGCTCTCAACACCCAAGTTCCACTGGAGATTCAGGTAGCAATTCATGGGGATGGGGGCACACAGACACCCCCACACACACTCCAGCCTGGGAGTCTCACCGGAGGTATACTAACTATCCACACCTCACAAACAATACTCAAGACACGGAGAATCACTGGGAGCATACTCACAACTCACAACATGCAAGAGAGCAGGCAAAACAGAGGGGAAACACATCCTTTGCTGAAATGGCCAATAGAAGGATGTCCCCACGCATAAGGGCTAACAGGGAGGCATCCCTAAACCCTCACACTACAGGAAGGAGCCAGGAAAACCACACTCCGTCAGGGAACACGGAGATGAGTTCAGAGGGGTTGGAAAACTCCATAGGTGGTAGGTCAACCGGGTATAGTGATCAACAGAGTTCTGACTTCTCAAGCCTAAGAGACGGGCAGGAAAGTCAAACTGAAGTCACACAACAACCACAAGGAAATTCACCTAGTGTGGGAAGCCACGGGGAAAACACTACAAGTTCCCCAGGTCCGAGAAGGTCGCTCAGGGTCAAAGGCCCTCCCAAATACCTTGCGGATTACATAAGGTGGACAGGTGAACTGCAATCACTGAACTAGAGGTTCTGACTGGTTGGCACTACGTAAACGATGTTGGGGCTACTGGGTCTTTGTATGACGGAACAGTTCCACATCATACACACACTGTGTAACTTAACTTATCAGTTAACTATATAACCATCACTATGATGGCGTCCATGTGGGCGCCGTCTTATTTCATCTAGGGGGGAGGGGTGTTGTGTCCTGAGCCTGCAAAAGCAGGCTCGGGACATTGCAAGAGTCCCGGGTATTTGCAAAAGCTGCCCGGGACCAGACTGAGTGGCGCCGGCCTTGTGCGCATGCGCAAGGCGGGAAAAGACCGCCTCATGATTGGTTGAACTTGCCTGGGGATTAGAAGGTATAAATAGAGGCCTGCGTGCCTCTGCTCGGGTTGTTCATAGAATGGAAGCAGAGAATAAAGACTTGTTAGAAATGCTTCGTCTCAAGCGCCATTATTCTCCGGACTTAACAGCCTAGTCTAATGAAAAGAAGGATTAGGGGAAAGATGTTAGCAGTGTTCCAGTATTTGAGGGACTGCCACAAAGATGAGGGAGACAAACTATTTTCCAAAGCACCGGAAGGCAAGACAAGTAGCAATGGATGGAAGCTAATCAAGGAGAGAAGCAACATAGAACTAAGAAGAAATTTCCTAATGGTGAGAACATTCAACCAGTGAAACTAATTGCCTTCGGAAGTTGTGGGCACCCCATCGCTGGAGGTTTTCAAAAAGAGACTTGACAGCCGCTTGTCTGAAATGGTATAGACTCTCCTGCTTCTACAGGGAATTAGACTAGATAACCTCCAAGGTCCCTTCCAATTCTCTTATTCTATGTTCTATATTCTAAGATGTCAGATAAATTCTTGATAGATTAGTAATGATTCTCCCTTTCAGAAGTTTGAGGTAGGCACTGGGAGATCTGTTAACTTGGATTTTTTACTTGGAGTTGTTAGAACATAGTGAGAACCACTTTTTTAAAAAAAGAGAAAACAGTAATTGCCATGTGAAAAACCATAAACACAAAGATGCAGCCAACTGGATTTCTAGAAAGTGATATTAAGGATGGTGCAATCTCAAAATACGAGTGAGAACTAAAAATAGGGGTCATCCAAAGGAGCCAGTGTGGTTGAATAGGCAGCTCATGAAGGAACTAAATTGTAGAAGGAAGAATTGACTAAAGAGAGAATCTTCAGAGCTTCAGTTTGGAAATGTAGAAATGAGGTAAGACGACAAAGATTAAAAGCAAGCTAAAGCTTAGCAAGATAGGCAAAATCAAGCAAGAAGGATTTCTTTAGTTATATCAGTAACACAAAGAAGACAGGATTTTTATTTTGGACTGCTTATTCCAAACGGAAACATCTTAATAGATGGTCAAGAGGAAGCTGACATATTCAGCTCCTGTTTTGTCTTTGTCTTTCAAAGCAGGTTTGGTATAATGGTTAGGGCAACAGGCTATAAACAGGGAGTCTGTGAGTTGTAGTACTGCCTTATACATGAAGCCAGTGGGTGTCCTTGGGCCAGTTCCTCTTTCTTAGCCTTAGGAAGGAGGCAATAACAAACCACTTCTAAAAATCCTTGCAAAGAAAACTGCAATGAGTTGTCCAGGCAAAAGCCAGGATTCAAAAAAGATTCAAAGGGACAAATATTGAATTACTTACTTTACACCCACAAAAATGTGATTGTGTAGATTAGGAATTAAGGAGTTACAAATTAGTAAGAATGAAGTAAAGCTAATCTAAACATTTACATTCACATTCCAAGCCATGATGGAATATACTTAGAATATTGAAAGAACTGGTGGAAGAACTGATAGGACCTTTGTCAATTGTCTTGTCACTGTTTGACAAAGCTGCTATTATGGTTCCAATAGATGAGACCAGTAGAAATAAGAACTCTGAGGCAATTGCTTTCCTCAAAGAACACTTTTAATGGCTACATAATATCAGCAGGAACAAAGGTGAAACCAAGACTGAAAGTTACCCCCCCCAAAAAAGGTTATAAAGTAAAAGTTGAACTCCCCACCCCTTAATGTGTCATAAATCACAATCCCCAATTACCATCTTTGGTGGGCTTCCTAACGGTAGCTCCAGCCCACCAAACATTTAGACTGCTTGACCTTGGTTCCTACAAGAAAGTTATTGTTTTGACTAAACTAAAAGAATGCATCTCCCCCCCCCCATTGCTGTGGCAACCGAAAAGCAAAGAAACATGGCGGAATTCGGAGCATTTGAAGGTTTGACAGCTGCGAGCGAAAGCAGGTACAAGCAACTATGGAGTTGATGCAGGTTTGTCAATAAAGGGAAGCTACAGTGAACATGGTCAGGAATTCCCAAAGGTATTTTTTTCAGGAGGCAACTGGATTTTCTTGTGTTTCTTTTGAAGACATTTCGCTTCTCATCCAAGAAGCTTTGTGTTTCAATTTGAGATTCTGATAGCACAGACTCATCCCCAATAGCCTGTGCCTGTTTCTAACAGTGAAGGGACATAGGGCAGAAAACACCCTGCAGCCAAGAAAGATCCACACACATTTGCACTTCTCAGGTTACCCTGAGGACACAGGTAAACCTCTAAAATGGTTTCAATGACTCTCTAAAAGAATGCTAATGACCAGCTGTCTACAAAGAATATACCTATCCATTACCTACAAAGAATATACCTTCCATTACCTATCATCCAGTCAGAGCTGAAGAAGATTCTTGGGTGAGAAGCGAAACATCTTCAAAAGAAACACAAGAAAGTCCAGTTGCCTCCTGAAAAAAGCACCTTTGAGACAAACATACTTGGATGACTTGAGGATCTCCATAGACATGGTCAAGAATTATTTTTCCTTGCCACAAAAAATCAGTACTAAAAGTAATGAAAGCTACCAACATTTCATTTATAACAGAATAACAGAGTTGGAAAGGACTTAGGAGGTCTTTTAGTCCAGCCTCCTGCTCAAGCAGGAAATCCTATATCCTTTCAGACAAATGGCTGTTCTGTCTCTTCTTAAAAGCCTCCATTTCCCTTTTTTTAAAAAGGAAAAATGTCTTGATGATTTACTAAGGAAGCTTGTGGCTTTGTTATCTTTGGAAGTGCTTTACATGAGATGAGTAAGCCACATCTCTAGGATGGTTTAATTAGTTTTCTTGCATATTACAAGGGTTGGATTCCCTTATGATCACTTCCAATTCCAGAATTCTATGAACTGATTCAAGTATAACATGCATCCAAAACTGAACAACTAAATAAGGAGTTTTTGATATTCTGATTTATGTGTATTAGTTATTAATAAAATATGCATTGTGATAGCTATAACATGTGTTTCAGCGCTGTATTTTTACCTTTGGTAATTTAACTATCAAGTAATTTTGAGTAAAGTTACTATAATACCTTCAGAAGCCACCCTGTCTCCCATTATTCTTTCCAAGATTCCACGTGGAAGTTTCTCAAATGCTTCATTAGTAGGTGCAAAAAGTGTATAATGTCCAGGCTTCCCTAAAGTTTCCATTACATCTGATGCAAAGGCAGCAGCCTATGAAAAATAGGGAATAAGGAATCTTTTAAACTCTTATGCAAAAACAGTATAGTTATATTTTTAAATATTGCCAATTTTCTTTGACATGATACCAAAATACATGGTAATTAACTGTACTGAAAAGTTTCCTTAGCATAAAATTTAATTGCAAGATGATATATTTATATACATGCAAACTGTATGTTACTTAAAGTAATTCCTACTGAATTGGGACACGTTTTCCTTTGTGAAGATATGAAGGAGCTAGCAGAAGAAATATTAGAACAATTAAACCATATCTTGGAAAACTGGAGAACTACCAGAAAACTGAAAAAGAGCTGATGTGGTTCCCATCTTCAAGAAAGGGGAAAAAACAGATCCAGGAAACTATAGACCATCAATACCTGGGAAGATTCTGGAAAAGATAATCAAGCAACAAATCTGCAAATAACTACAAGCAAGCAAAGTTATAATCAGTAGCCAACATAGGTTTGTCCAAAATAGAACATGTCAAACAAATCTTATTTCAATGAAGGAGAATATTTGTAGTTCAGGGTTGAAATGAGGGGTCCTTGGGTCTCTCTGAGATTATTATATTATTATTATTATATTTAAATTTATATCCCGCCCTTCTCCTCGCGGACTCAGGGCGGCTGACAATCAATTAAAATACATAAATGACAATTACAGA
Source organism: Protobothrops mucrosquamatus (assembly GCF_001527695.2). Classification (NCBI taxonomy): domain Eukaryota; kingdom Metazoa; phylum Chordata; class Lepidosauria; order Squamata; family Viperidae; genus Protobothrops; species Protobothrops mucrosquamatus. The sequence goes on from NW_015387665.1 coordinate 220,458, forward strand.
TTTAAAATTAATTAAAAAGAAATATTTTAAACATAGTCCAATTAAAATATAATTAAAACCCCTCTAAAAATTACCCTAGGCCAGTCCTGCAAGCTGGAATAA
>NW_015387665.1:222112-230217 GCF_001527695.2 Protobothrops mucrosquamatus
ACTCGGTCCAGTGCTGCGGCTGCGGCCACATCCCAGGCCGCAGCCTGATGTTCCGCCGAGTCGTGACCCAGCTCCTCAGGATATGGCCCAAGCTCCGTCAGAAACCTCTCCGGGTCCATCAGGAGCCTGGGACGGAACCATCTAGGCGGTTCCGTCTCCCTGCGGCGAGGGGAAGCGGTCCGGAAGTCCATCCTAAGGATTGCTTGTTTTCTTTCAGACATTTAATTGCTAGCACTGGTTATGTTACCAAGTTAGGATAATGTAAGGACCCACTTCAATCCACATCTTAAGAAAGCAGAACTCTTGGAAACGGTCTCTTCCAACAGGAACTTTTATTAAGAGAAATTGATAGCAGGCATGATACACAGGATCTGAGGGATTTCCTTACAAATCAATGTTTTAAAGTGTCCCTAAGCAGCCCCCACCCCGCAGTTCTTCCGGGCGATTCAGACCGGCAGATTTCTAGGTGTTAAATCCAGGAAAGATAACATCAATCCAGCTCTGTTGTACACGATCATTCAACAGCTCCTCACACCTTATTTTGATGACAGATAAATAAACCAGATTCCGGAGGCTGCATCTTTTCACACACACCCTTTCCTAGCTGGCCGGTAAGGAGGGAAAGTTCAGAGGGGCATAGGATAAAAGGCTAATGGTTATATTATGATGGTTAGCAGACCTGAGGCGAATAAACAAAAGGTTACTTTGTAGTGAATAGAGGAAGTGAAAGTAATAAAACCCTCATGCATACTCCCCCTCCCCTTAGGAGTATGGCAGGATTCAGGAGAGGGTAAGAATTGATTTTAGATCAGAGGAGATAGATAGAAAGGAAATATAACTGGATCCTGACATCCTGCCCCCTTAAAAATAAGAGAGATCCACCTGTAGAGAAAATAAAACAGGTATAAAAGTTAGTCTGGCTTCATAGGATACTCTGTATGAAACCTCTTTAACAGTTTTGGGGCTCTGACATGACGTTTATGAACCCACTCGTTTTGTGAGGAGGGGAGGTGTTTCCATGCTACTAGGTATTGAGTTGTCCCATGATATCTCCTAGAGTCTAGGATTTCCTTTATTTCGAAGTGTTGTTCTCCTTCCACCATGATTGGAGGTGGTGGTGGGGGGATTTTTGGCCGTAAGGGTGACTGTTGTTGTCTTTTCAGTAAACTGCAGTGAAAGATTGGGTGTATTTGCCTGAGATTTTTGGGTAATTCTAATTCTACTGTTACTGGGTTTATGATTCTTTTAATTGGAAAAAGACCTATATATTTTGGTCCAAGTTTTTTACAAGGTTGTAGGGATTTTAGGTATTTTGTAGACAAATATACCATTTCTCCTACAATGAATGGTGTGGGTTCAACTCTTTTTTTATCTGCTTGTGCTTTGTATGCTTGCCTAGCTTCGCCTAAGGCTTTTCTAACTATTGGCCAAGTGTTTTGTAATTGTTCTATCCACTCTTTCAGTGATGGGATTGCTGGTTCGTTTGGGGTTAATTCTGGCATGGGGTTGAAACTTTGACCATTGGCTATTTGAAAAGGAGTGTAGCCTGTGCTGGAGTGGACTCCATTAATGTAGGCAACTTCTGCGAAGGGGAGTAGGTCCGTCCAATTCAATTGCTGTAAATTAATAAAGCATCTTAAGTATTGCTCAAGTACTGAGTTCGCTTTTTCTGATTGGCCGTTCCCCTAAGGATGATGACTGGATGTCAATCCCAGAGTGGTCCCTAAAAGGGATAAAAATCCCTTCCAAAATGCAGACATAAATTGCACTCCCCTATCAGATATGATGCGTTGGGGTGCCCCATGCAGTCTGTAGAGGTGCTGCATGAATAGTTTTGCTAAGGTTTTTGCGGTGGGAATCTTTTGGCAAGGGATAAAGTGCACTTGTTTGGAAAACAGGTCCGTAACCACCCAGATGACCGTGTTTCCATTGCTTTCTGGTAATTCCACTATAAAATCCATGGCTATTTCTTTCCAAGGGGCTGAGGGATTCACCACTGGTTGTAACAGTCCAGGCGATTTCCCTTGCAACCTCTTACAAGCTGCGCAAGTTGGGCAGTTGGCCACATAACTTTCTATGTCCTTTTTCATGGACGGCCACCAAAATTGCCTTTTAATTAAATGTAATGTTTTTACAAATCCAGAATGCCCTGCTGATTTTGTATCATGGCATACCTGCATGAAAGTGACCCTCTGGGTGGTTGGTATATATAACCTCTCCCCCACCCAGGGCTGTCCATCCTTGATTGTGCACATGTGTCTATTTTTCTGGAACCATTCATCTGTTTCCAAAGTTTTCCGGAATTCAATTCCAGTTTGGCTACCCAGCTGCGGCTTTATTTTAGTTTGGGCAGTGGTGGTTACTGGCGCTGCCAGTTGTGGTTCAGGCATGAGTGGTTTAGAACCGGTGGCTTGTGTGCTGTTATATTGGGGCATGCAAGACAGTGCATCTGCCAAGAAGTTCTTCCCCCACGGCAAGTGCTTGAGTGTAAAGTGGAATTGGTGAAAATGCTGGGACTAGCGGGCTTGCTTGGGGTTGAGCTTCCTGGGTGTTTTCAAGGCTTCCAGATTTTTGTGGTCTGTCCACACCTGAAAAGGCATTTTATTCCCTTCAAGAAACTGGTGCATATCCCATATGCCTCTTTCTCCCACACGGGCCAGTGCTGTTCTGTTTTGGTGAGTTTCTTGGACGTATATGCGCAGGGTTGCAATACCCCTTCATCATTTTCTTGTAACAGTACAACCCCCACTGCCACATCACTTGCATCTGCCTGTATTACGAAGGGCTTATCCATGTCTGGATGCCTCAGTACTGGTTCTGCAAAAAAGAGTCTATTTAATCTCTCAAATGCCGTTTGGCATTCCATTGTCCATTTTAGTGGCTGGCTGGATTTCACTGAGGATTCTCCCTTCATTTTTAGTAAGTTCGTGAGGGGCAGGGCTATCTGGGTAAATGAGGGAATGAATTGGCAGTAAAAGTTTGCGAAGCCCAGGAAACTTTGCAGCTGCTTCCTTCTGCGAGGTGGTGCCCATTCTAATAGTGCTCTGACCTTCTCTGGGTCCATTTCAATGCCTTGTGAGGATATGCGATTACCCAGATAGTCTATTTTTTCCTGGTGGAATTCGCATTTCGATAATTTGGCATATAGGTGGGCAGCTTTCGGTTTCTTTAAAACTGCTCTGACTAGGTTGATATGTTCCTCTTTGGATTTGATGAAGATGAGGATGTCGTCTAAATAAAACAGGACCTCCTTATATAGGTGCTCCCTTAGTACCTCGCTGATTAATTGCATAAATACTACAGGACCCCCTTGAAACCCAAATGGCAAAACTTTGAATTGGTAGCACCCCATTGGGCAATTAAATGTGGTTTTCCATTCATCCCCTTCCTTAAATCTAACGCGGTAATATGCTTCCCTTAAATCTAGTTTAGTGAAAATTCTTCCTTTCGAGAGGTGGGATAACATATCCTTCATGAGAGGTAGGGGGTATAGGTTGCTTTCACTGATTGCATTCAATAGGCAGTAGTCCACACACAAGCGTAAAGTGCCATCCTTCTCTCTAAAGCGGACCAGGCTGGCTACTTTAGGCTTGGCAGATTCGATGAATCCCCTTTCTAGGTTTTTATTTATGAATCTTTCCATTTCCTCCTTCTCCTTAGGGCTCATGGAGTATAGTCTGGGCTTCGGGAGTTTTGCCCCAGGCTTGAATTCTATGGCACAATCCGTAGGTCAGTGAGGGGGGAGCTCATCCGCTCTCTCCTCAGGAAAACTTCAGCGAGGTCTCAGTATACCTCTGGTATTTTGGGTGGCCCCTTTTCTTCTCCCATGGATGCCTTTTCCGTTCTTAATTTTGGTAGGACTCCTTAGGATTTTAAGTCCGTAGGGTCCCCCTTCGGGAAATTGATTTCTGCCATCCTCCAATTTACCCAGGGGTTCCATTTCTTTAACCATTCCAGCCCTAGGATCACTGGGCATTCCATGCCTGGGGTCATTACAAATGTTATGTCTTCCTCATGGTTTCCCAGGGATAGGTGGATTGGTAAAGTGGCTAGGGTAGCTGGCAAACACCCCCCCCCCGCTATGGATCCATCTAACTGGCCAAATGAGATTGGTTGTTTTAGCCTCCTTACCAGAATGCCCATATTCCCCACTAGTGTCGGGCTAATGAGGCAGCGGGTGCAGCCAGAGTCTATTAATGCTTTCACTTTGACAGCTTCGGGCATGGAGGGAGCTAATATAGTCACTGTCTTGAGGATGGGTGCGATGGGTCCACTTACCAAGGGTTCACCCTCTGAGCTGTCATCTGAGGTGTCCAGCTTGCTGGCAATGGTCCGGAATTCTTGCGTATATTTGGCTACAGGCGTCTGCCTTGCCTCACCGTTTTGTTTCTTTCGTGGGCTTTGCAATCAGCCAGGGGTTCCTCGAATCGCCTTTTCAGAGAGGACATGAAACAGTTGAAGTCATTGAGCTCTGCGGCATCGGAGTCATGCAAGTTCACCACCCAATCTGCGGCCGGTCCATCCAGAGCGGATTGCACGATACGGATACCGGCTTTGTCGCTAGGGATGTGCCGCCTGTATTCTTCCATGTAGCTGAGGACTTGGGTTAGGAAAAACCCCAAGCGTGTCGGCTCCCCCTTGAATTTCGCGTCCAGCGACAGGAGTCTTTGAATGGATCGGTGCCTTCACCGTCGGTGATATTGTCTTCCATCCTGATCACCATCTGCAGGTTGGTGGGGAGTGGGGGCTGCTGAAATAGTCGCTACTGGATCAGCGGACATCTTTGGGGCTACAGGTTCCAATTCCCCCTCAGTGTCTCTCCAGCTGCAGCTCCAGGTGCTGGTGCGGCTGCGGGCTCAGAATTCTCCTCCCTTAGAGAGCCAAGGGTTCTTTTCATCAGGTCAATAGCTTTCTCTAGAATCCAGTTCGAGTGTTGTGCCCAACTTCCTTCCTCTTCGCTAACGTGCAGGGATTTCTCCATCTCCTGCTTCCATTCTGGTTGGTGTCCCCCCTGTCTCAGGGTCACCTTTCTCGATCTCTTTTCCCACTTGCCTTTCTTTCCAATGCCCATTGACCACCGAGGTTTGTGGTTACATGTCTCCACCACCTCTTCTCTTGAGGAGTATGAGATTTCAGATCCCGACCATTGGCAGGTTGGGGGGAAGGCTCCCTCTCCGTGGGGTTTTCTCCCTTCCCTGCCTCGTCGTCTGACATTGTATTTTTTGCGAAGTCCCCTGGCAAGGTTCTCCCTTCCAGGTTGACTATTACTGCAGATCCTGTCTAATGTAAGGACCACTTCAATCCACATCTTAAGAAAGCAGAACTCTTGGAAACGGTCTCTTCCAACAGGAACTTTTATTAAGAGAAATTGATAGCAGGCATGATACACAGGATCTGAGGGATTTCCTTACAAATCGAAGTTTTAAAGTGTCCCTAAGCAGCCCCCACCCCGCAGTTCTTCCAGGCGATTCAGACCAGCAGATTTCTAGGTGTTAAATCCAGGAAAGATAACATCAATCTGACTCCTTTGTACACGATCATTCAACAGCTCCTCACACCTTATTTTGATGATGGATAAATAAACCAGATTCCGGAGGCTGCATCTTTTCACTCCCACTTCCTAGCTGGCTGGTAGGGAGGAGAAGTTCAGAGGGGCATAGGATAAAAGGCTGATGGTTACATTGTGATAGTTAGCAGACTCGAGGTGAATAAACAAAAGGTTACTTTGTAGTGAATACAGGAAGTGAAAGTAATAAAACCCTCATGCATTCTCCCACTCCCCCTTAGGAGTATGGCAGGATTCAGGAGAGGGTAAGAATTTATTTTTGATCAGAGGAGATAGATAGAAAGGAAATATAACTGGATCCTGACAGATAATGAAATGTTTGCACGAAAACAAGCAAGTTCAGAGAGCACCAAGGACCTCTCAAACCTTATTTTATTCTTTGACAAAGTGCCTAAATTAGTGGACCAGTGAAATGCAGTGGACATAGTATACTTATACTTCTGTAAGGCATTTGGCAAAGTTGATCACAACTTACTTCTTACTAAGCTAGAAAAATGTGGGATAGACTGCATCACCACCAGATGGATTTGTAATGGCCTGACAAATCGCACTCAACATGTAGTCCTTAATGGAACTACATCTACATGGAGGGAAGTAAGTGGTGGGATTCCCCAAGGTTCTGTATTAGGCCCAGTATTCTTCAAGATCTTCATAAATGAGAGAAGAAAAGGGGAACTCATCAAATTTGCACATGATACCAAGCTGGCAGTAATAGCCAACAACTTAGAAGATAGATTCAAGATCCAGATGGATCTCAATAGACTTGTTTACTGGGCCCTATCCAATAAAATGAAATTTAACATAGAGAAATGCAAGGTGTTACCCTCAGGCAAGAAAAACCAAAAGTACAGGTACAGACTAGATGAAACCTGGCTCAATAATAGTAACTGCAAGAGAGATCTTGGAGTCCTAGTGAACAACCATCTAAACATGAGTCAATAGGGTGTGTCAGCAGCCAAAAAAACTAATACAATACTAGGTTGCATTAACAGAGGGATACAATCAAGATCACACAAAGTAATACTATCACTTTATAAAGTGCTAGCAAGACCATACTTAGAATACTGCATCCAGTTTTGGTCACCCCAATACAAAAAGATGTTGAGATTTTGGAAAGAGTTCAGAGAAGAGCAAGATGATTAGGGGTCTAGAAGCTGTAATATACGAAGAACGGTTGCAGGAACTGGATAGCTCTAGTCTAGTCAAAAGAAGGACCAGCAGTGACATGATATCAGTCTTCCAATACTTGAAGGGCTGCCACAAGGAAGAAGGGGCCAACTCATGGACTTAGAGACTGACATTATAGTGATTTTCAAAATATATATGTTTGAGTTTATGCCCACAGAAGTCCCAAATTATATATGTATCAAATGTAAATCATATGAATTATTAGAAGAAAAAATAAAGGGTCTGGAAGCAACTCTAGCCACTCTGAAACTCAATAAACAAAGCGAGAATCCCCAATCTAAACAAGAAGACTACACCAAAATTAAACACAATAGGGAGCAAACAGCTTCTAAAAAAAAGTGATCCCAGATATGAACAAAAAGAAGAAAACGATACACACAAATTGAACACAATAGGGAACAAACAGCTTCTGAAAAAAATGACGCTATATATGACCCTAAAGAGAAAGACTGATGGAAACATGTCACTTTTAGAAGAAAACAGCAACCAAGAGAAAAGCCCCTATTATCTACCCTAGTATCCAGTATCCCTCTGGAACTGAACAATTGCTGAATAGTATCCCAGACTCCCTGAGGGAAAAAAAAGGCAAATATTGGTGATAGGAGATTCAATTCTTTGGGGAACAGAAACAATAGTCTGCAGACTGAATAGTCAATCTAGAGAGGTATATTGTCTCCCTGGAGCAAAAATCAAAGATGTAACTGAGAAACTTATTAAATTAATTAACCCCATGGATTACTCCTTTCTTCTCCTACACGTGGGGACCAATGACACAACAATGCATCTAAAAACAATAACAAGAGATTATGAACAGCTAGGGAAGAAGGTTAAAGAATTAGGAGCTCAAGTGGTGTTTTCATCTATACTTCCAACAAAAGACCAACATCCAATGAAGGAGCAAAGAACTTTAGAAACAAACCACTGGCTTAAAAACTGGTGTCATCAAGAGAACTTCAGCTTCCTAGACCATGGTCAGCATTACCTACATGAAGGGCTAATGGCAAGAGATGGAGTGAACCTCACAAGAACTGCAAAGAATATATTCAGAAAATGACTGGCTCATCTTATCAGAAGGGTTTTAAACTATCCTCCCGGATCTCTTCGATCTCGCGCCTCCCACCGGCTCTGAAATGGACGAGTATATTGCAAATCAAGTCCTTTTTGCTGCTCTTTCTCCTTGCATTTATATACACTCTTTAAAATTTCTTCAAATAATAAAATATTCTCTTTCATTTTTACGATAAGTTCTGATAACATATCCCCAGGTCAACAAATTATTACTCAAACATTTCTTCCATTCTTTTAAATCACATTATTAATAATAGATCAACAATTTACAAATTATATCCCA
>NW_015387665.1:231262-232418 GCF_001527695.2 Protobothrops mucrosquamatus
GCCTTTCAATACAAAGAAACGGCAATTCCGCAGCCATTTTCTTCTTACTTTAGTTTTATACAAAATAAGGAAGATACTATAATATTTTCTGAGTTAAAGTCTTAAAACATCTAAAATCCAATCCTCCTGGTCAGTTCCGTCTGCTTGTAATTTTACTCACAATCTCAGGTTCTTTAAATAGCAGATGTGGAAGCTGTGTCTGGCTTTGCTCCTAAAAAAAAGGAACAAAGGCACCATGGGGCGCGGAGAAAAAAGCCCAGACTCTGAGAGAGCTCTCACCTTTCATCCCCCGACAAAAGAACGGAGGAGAAAGGGAGCTCAATCTCTATCCAGGCAAGCTCACCCCTCCCTCTTTGCCCAAGGGACGAGGTTCCAAGCCGAGAAACAGCTAATGTCCGCTGTTTCTTCAGGCTTTGACGCGACCCCAGGCGGGCGGCTAAAAAAAGCCGCCATCCCCGCAGCAGTCTCCACCGGAAGTCCATAAAGTTTATTCTGTAAGGGTTGGTGGAAGATTTGAATTAAGAAATGAATAATAGCAGCAAGATTATTGGCTGTTTTTATTTCGAAGAAATGGTAAAGATTTCTGCATATTTGAAGGATTAATTTTAAGATATTTGGTTTGGGGAAGGAGGATAGATTATATTTAGAGAAGGTATGAAAGTGAATTTTTTTTTTACCTATATATTGCTTAGAGTCAAAGTATGTTTATATTTGATTGTTTTTATTTGAGTTAAAGTATGTTTATGTTTGATTGTTTTATATGTGGGTAGTTATATTTAGATTGGGGATGATGTTTATATAACACTGTAATCAGTTCTGGGAAGTCTGGGGGGATTAGGGGTGGGGCTGGGAGGGAGGGTAGAAATAGAAACAAAATAATTAGGAGTTTTGATGTATGGTGAGAAGTAGAAATGCGTATTAAATTAAGAGTATTGATGTATGGAATAATAGAGAATTTTGTTTTCCAAAAAAGAAAAAAACATCACAAGTATTACACAATATTATAATATATCCCACCCCCCCGGACTTCCCAAACCAAATCCCAGGCTAATATTCAAATATAGGTAAACAAATATTAATATCTCTAACTCCACAAACTCTATTTATAAACAATCCATCTCCTCCACATTAATAAAAAAATTATACATTTAAGTAA
>NW_015387665.1:235244-237452 GCF_001527695.2 Protobothrops mucrosquamatus
TTCTCACCTACATCGTCCATATAGGACGACTCGGGAACTCAACTCCTACCCCGGGCAGCTCACCTATCCCCTTATGCCCAGGGGAAAGGTATCAAGCCGTTTGACAGCTGATGCTAGCTGTCAAACCGGCTTTTACGCGAAACAGGCGGGAGGCAGCAAACAGCTGCGACCGACGAAGACGCCTGCCACCGGAAGTCGGAATAATAGAGAATTTTGAATGCTCGGCTAGCACCTCCAAACCATGTCCGAAGGGTGGGAGGAGGAGAGAGGAGAGATAGGAGGGAAGTAGGTAGGTAGTAAGAAAGAGGGCGGATGCAGGGAGGGGGTGCTGCCGAGCTGACGCTCGGCTAGTGCCCCAAAAACCGTGTCCGAAGGAGGAGGAGAGGGAAGGAGGTGGGATGTGTAGGGAGGTTGAAGGAGAGGAGAAAAGAGGGTGGACGCAGGGAGGGGGGCCTGCCGAGCTGTTACTGAAGTTATGTTAATGTATGCTTATATTTGTATTTGTATGGGGGGGTTATTTTAAAATTACTAAAAAATTTAAATGAAAAAAAAAGAAGAAGGGTTTTAAACTAAAATTGAGGGGTGAGGATGGCCAATTTTCAAGACCTTTAGAACCTGATTCCAAGCAAAAACCACTAGATAACCAATCATATAAAGAGGTAGGGAGTAAAGAGAAAGAAAAAACACAGTGAAGTAGAGAGTGATAGAAAGGATGGAAAACCCAGATACAAACTAGGAGATATAAGAAACATACCTAAGATCCATAAAGGACTCACATGCTTGCTCAAAGTTTGCGGAACAAACAGGGTGAACTTGAAATACTAGTACATGAAAGTAAATATGATATAGTTGCCATTACTGAAACATGGTGGGATGAACTCATGACTATAATGTACTGATGGAAGGATACAGACTATTCAAAAGAAACAGACCTAACAAAAGAGAAGTTGGAGTTCCATTATATGTAAAAGATTACTACATCTCTAGAGAAATCTACAAAACCAAGGATGAAAGCCTCCTGGAATCCATATGGGTCAATATAAAAGGAAAAAAGAATGACATTGTTATAGGCATATATTACAGGCCACCCAACCAAGCAGAAGTTGTTTTGCTAAACAATTAACAAATGCATGTCAACACTGCTAATATTGGATATTCCTGCTCTGACAACTGATGAAAATGCAGCCATTTTTTCTTCTCTTTTAACATGCTTTTATTACTTTTAGAATTCAGGTGCAGCAGGGGGGCGGGTTGGATGAAAGCTCAGCTAGCCATAATAATAACGCTGCTGTGGGAACTCAAGGATGAGCTGATAACATTTTGGCAGGCTGAGGAGCTGAGGAGAAAGCATGCGCTTGACGCTAATTGGGGAATGTGTTTTATTGGGGGTGGGAATTGTACTTTGTTACTTTGTTACTTTGTATCCGGGGAAGGGAATTTAGTTTTTGGGTTCAACTATGTAGTGCCAATATTTTGTTTCCCGAATAAATGTTCTTTAAGGAAAAATTTTGCCTCGAAATTCTTTTGATGGGTTTCATCTATTGGAACCATGACATTAACCCCAAAACTACCATTTTCTACCTTAACTGCCTTGGGGTCCTGAGCTCCAGTCACTGTCCCTAGGTCGAGGGATATACTGACAAAGACTCGGGGAAGATCTCAACATGGAGAAGGAAGAAGTGCCTGTATCCAGTACCCCGGCCATGGCTGCTGCCTCAGCGGAGGGAAAGCAAGCAAGCACACCAGTGGAGAAGGAATCTTCTCAGGCCTCACAGCTGGGAGCGAGACCCAAAATGCGGGAGCTGATCTAGTCATCAGAGTGGACCCTGCCCAGTGAAGACTCCAAGCCTCTCGAGATGATCCTGCCTGTTGTGTCCTGAGCCTGCATCTTGCAGGCTCGGGACGTTGCAAGAGTCCCGGGCATTTGCAGAAGCTGCCCGGGACCAGACTGAGCGGCGCCAACCTTGTGCGCATGCGCAAGGCGGGAAAAGCCCACCTCATGATTGGTGGAACTTGCCCGGGGATCAGAGGGTATAAATAGAGGCCTGCGTGCCTCTGCTCTGGTTGTTCGTAGAATGGAGCAAACAATAAAGACTTGTTGGAGATGCTTCGTCTCAAGCGCCATTATTCCCAGGACTTAACACTGGCGACGAAGGTGGGATCCAGTCTCTACAGCTAAGAAAAGCTAGAAGACTCACCCAAAGAAGT
>NW_015387665.1:240636-241672 GCF_001527695.2 Protobothrops mucrosquamatus
TGTGGTGGCCTGGCATTGACCGGGCCATCGAGTCCCAAGTACATGGATGTCATACCTGCCAACAGTCCAGACCTGAAATGCCCCAGGCCCCTGTACACAGGTGGGAGGAAACACACACTCCATGGTCTAGAATACATGTAGATTATGCTGGGCCCTTTCAGGGTCAATTCTTCCTGGTTGTTGTTGATAGCCATTCCAAGTGGCTGGAGGTCGTGCCTGTGTCTTCTACCACAGCTGCCAAGACCATCCAGGTGTTGAGGAGCATTTTTGCTGCACATGGGTTGCCAGATGTTCTAGTGTCGGATAACGGTCCTCAATTTACTTCTACTGAGTTTCAGGCATTTCTCCGGACCAACATGATCCGCTACGCTGCTTCAGCTCCTTTCCACCCTTCCACCAACGGTCTGGCTGAACGGATGGTCCGCGTCACCAAGGACGCCCTCAAGAAGCTGACCTACGGCAACTGGCATCACAGGTTGGCTGACTTTCTTTTGGCACACCGTACTACTCCATGCACTGCCACGGGTAAGTGCCCGGCCGAACTCCGCTGGGGTCGTCGGCTCGTGACTAAATTGGACAGGCTGCATCCGGAACGTGTACCTGCTCAGGTGTCTCAGCCACACCCACCATGGGTCCTTCGTGAAGGTGATCCTGTCTGGGCCAGGAATTACGGGCCTGGCCACCTTTGAGTACCGGCTGTGGTCTGTAAAGTCTCGGGGCCTCTGTCTTACGAGGTGTCCCTGCCAGACGGCCGCGTGCTTCGCCGCCACATCGATCAATTACGTGTGAGGTGGGACGCGCCTATGGTTCCTCCTCAGTCTCCTCTGGGGGGGAGGTGGAATGGGAAATGCATTCTGGGATTCAAAATCAACAGCCTACGTTGGCTGTGGAAAGGGAAACGGGTACGCAACACCCAACTTCCACAGGTGCTTCTGGTAGCAGTTCGTGGGAAAGGGAGTACATAGACACCCCCACACACACTCCAGCCTGGGAGTCCCACCGGTGGCAGACTAATTATCCACCCCTATCAAGCAAT
>NW_015387665.1:241851-257204 GCF_001527695.2 Protobothrops mucrosquamatus
CCACACCTTATACATTGTGTAACCTTATTTCATTATTTAATTATATTACCATCTATAGGATGGCGTCCATGTGGGCGCAATCTTATTTCATCCAGGGGAAAGGGGTGTTGTGTCCTGAGCCTGCATCTTGCAGGCTCGGGACGTTGCAAGAGTCCCGGGCATTTGCAGAAGCTGCCCGGGACCAGACTGAGCGGCGCCGACCTTGTGCGCATGCGCAAGGCGGGAAAAGCCCGCCTCATGATTGGTGGAACTTGCCCGGGGATCAGAGGGTATAAATAGAGGCCTGCGTGCCTCTGCTCTGGTTGTTCGTAGAATGGAGCAAACAATAAAGACTTGTTGGAGATGCTTCGTCTCAAGCGCCATTATTCCCAGGACTTAACACTGCCGAAAGCAAGTTCTTTGAAAGTGACGAAAGTGGATTTGCAAGAGGGAACATCTCAAGAATCGCATTCCTCGGGCCGCTGGAGAATCAGGAAATCGACAACTACTGAGGACTCCGGAGAGTGGAAGTACCTGTCCGCAGCCTGTAGCCAGTTGGTGGAGAAATTGGTGGAGAGGTTCAAGGGGCTAGAGATGAAGAGTGGGGAGCAACCCTCTCACTCTTCCCATGCAAGTAATCATGATGATCGGTGGAGCACACACCAATCCATGCCTAAAAGAAGCCCCAGCCCTGCCTATGGAACACAAGTGGCTTCCCCATCTTTGAAGCCCATTAACCTCCAGCCCTGCAATGAGGGACAGTCCCACCCGCCACTCTGAACGTGGAGGCCCAAGACATCATTGCTCCTCTAGAAGGCCAGATTGCCACAGGTACCGTGAAAGCCCTGATCGTCACTACCATCAGTCACACAGCCCAGAGCTCCACCGTCGGCACCACCAAAGCCCAAAGCCTATGCAGGGGGAAGACTCAGATGTGAGTGTTCAACATGATATAATGCAACAGCTGCGCAATCTGTTGGCCAGGCAGCAACAGGTGAGAGCACCGCAGCCGTGGTGCAACGGGCTGTGGGGGCGCAGCAACAGTGGGGCTGGCAGCAACCTCTGAATCTGCAGCAGCCACTGGGGGGCCTGCAGCAATTGGGGGTGCCGCAGTAACCGCTGCCGGCACTGCTGGGAGGCCTGCAGCAACTGGGGATGCCACAGAAGCTGCCACCAGGAGGTCAGCAGCCGTTGGGAGTGCAGCAGCAGTGGGGGTGGCAACAACCCCTGAATGTGCAGCAACCACTGGGGGCCTGCAGCAACTGGGATGCCGCAGCCACCATTGGGAGGTTGGCATCCACTGGGGGTGCAACAGTCACAACACAAGCAAGGTTAGGCTAAGCTCCATTCATTAGGCAGCTGTGCAAATTGTCAAATAACTCATTGCCTCAGCTCTGTTTAAAGGGCTTTTTACCTAGTAGATGGAGCAGGAGCATATAATGCTTCTAGAGTAGGATACAAATATGGCACCACATTTGCATTTCCAATTATCAAAATGTAGCCTCTGCAGCTCAAGAAGGGGTGAGGGTTCAGATTTGTCAGTGGGAAGATTTTATTTTATTTGCAATATCTTTTGATACTACTAATTCTGGAAAATCAATAATTTTCCAAATAGCTTTTTCTATCACTGGTCTAATAATAGATCTGGGTGGGAGGAATAATTACCAACCAAACTACTTTTATTTTTAAAATAGTATTTTACTGTACTATCTACTTCCATTACATGCAATTTAGTTTGATTTTTAGTTATATATAGGGATACCAAATATTTTAAAAGACTAGGTTCAAAGAAAATGAGATTAAATAAAAGCTTACTCTGAGAGAGGAGAGATCATCTTCAGATTCAATGAAGTCTTGAATAGTATTGCCAACTGGAGTTAACACACGATCAATTACATGAACAACACCATTTGTAGCAATTTGGTTGCCATGGATGATTCTGGCACAATTAACAGTCACAACCTAAATTGGAAGAATAGCATGAATTAACATTTGTTATAAATTTGGCTTCCCAACTTTTACCAAACAAGCTTTACACAGTCTTTTCTTTTAATTAATTTTATAACTTGCTTATGAAACGTGTGCTGCTTGTTTTTAAAAGTTCAGGGAACAATATTAGCTGGAACATATTTTGCAACGGAGCCCTTTAAGTTGCACTTCATTTTGTGTGACTGAAAAAGTGATAGCAATCATGATTACTGAACTACTTTCATATAGATTGTTGGTCTGAGTACTAATCTAAGGATTCTAATAGGATGGGTAAATTAATTAAGATCAATGAGAGATTACCCACATTTGAAGTGCATCAACACCTTGTCCATGGGACAACTAATATCAATAGGAGTGCCCTCAAATAAAGTTCTTTGGACACCATTTTTACATATTTTAAGTACACTGGAGTTTTAAAATATTGTTATTTTTTATTATTTTGTATATTGTTTTCTATTTTTTGAAAATCATTAACATAATAATACATGACATAACTATCTTATATGAACAAATTACTCATATGAATTTCAAGGGAAAATTAAACTAGAACACTGAATCTTAAATCTCTTTCTAAAATTTATGATGTAAGCCACATCCTATTGCCCCCTTATGTTATACAAATAAGCTTACCCCATTGGGATAGTGATTTATATGCAGTTTTTGATTGTTGTACATAGACACCAGAGTCATGCCATTCCGAAAGTCCTTTGTCAACATCCGTTTGTTTACCATATGATTGTGCAGAGCATTATACAGTTCGATGTTTACATTCTCAATCAGACCATTGTAGATTTCCTGGAGGCAGGGGGGTTGAATTCAGGTAGATATTCCATTAATATTATTTCAGTTAGCTAGTGAGGTATTTTTGACTACTTTCTGAATCTTGTGACTTACCAGCCTACTAGTGATTTCATTGACATAGCCACTACTTGGCAACAGTAACAAGTAGCTAAACATTTCCTTCTTCCAGGATAGCTTCAACTTTCTGCTCCAGCCTATGGCGCTGATTTTCTGGATATCTCACAATTAAGTACAAAGCAGGCAACGAGACAAACATGCTACTGCTGCCTAATGACTATTTCAGTTTCCTACTTCTTCTACTAAGTATGCTCTTCTTACAGCTCATTTTCTTGGTAATCTTTATATTTTTTCATATCCCCCTTTTTTCCATCTTTTTCTTCAGAAAAAGTTTAATTATATCCACCCCAACCTTTTCTATTCCTCCCTATCTCATTAGCAAAGGTTTTCTTAGATCAACCTGCCATAATACTTGCCAACTCAACAGTGTCCTTCATATCATTATTATTTCACTGTCAAAAACTGTTCAGTTTCTTAAGCTTTGTCCTCTTCAATTTAGTCTACACCTAGCTTCTCGTATTCAGTTAATTCCATCAGCACTGGGTAATTGGAAAAGCCTAAAACCAGGCAAAATAAGCCTTTAATGAGCATTCTCTCCATTTCAGCATTAATTCCATTTTCTAAGATTTAACGACAACCTGAGAGAGGATTGTGGACTCTCCCTATATGATCTCAGGGCTTTCACCGTAGGTAGAAACATAGGATTCAGCAACTGGAGAACATAATCATCATTTTACTTGTTACATGGTACACTGGAAAAGACATGATTGGTTGTCACAATAATACATTTTCATTACAATAAAATAGACTAGAAAACAGATTTCTGCAGCCTGGTCCTGTGAATTTGAACGTCTGCCTTTCTGAAGCCAGAAGTTGTATTTTAGAAGCTACTGTGAAAATCCAACTTTAAGTTATTGTTCCAGCCATTTTACCTCATGCCTGCAATGCTAAATACTAGTTATTTAGAGCTGTAAATGAGCTTGCGAATATATGTGTATAAACTTAACCATAGTTCCAATAATATGTACAAAAGCTGAGTGTTATCATTTCTTCAGACATAATTTATTTATCTATGGATTTCTTTGTATAAAACATTTCTTTAAAAATCAAAATTGATATAATTACACGATCTAAAAGATTCCAAGCTTCATTGCTTGGTGCAAAGAACGTGTAAGAGCCAGGTCCTTCAATTTCTTCCTTCAGTTTCGACATCTCAGAATAATGTTGAGTGGAGGTAGCTCCTACAATGCCCAAAGTGCCAAATATGTGATCTATTGGAGCCACTGAAAAAGAAAAATAACTTGTAGTTATCCAATTCTTTTCTAAATTAGTTGCTCTTTATTTAGTAAATTATTAATGGAATTTGCTGAAGTATTGAAGTGCTTCCTGTTTTAATGCCCAGATTTTAATGCAAATAAAGTTCCTTGGGATCTTTTGTGTTGATCAATGATTTGAGTAACCTGGGATTTCTTCTGGCATGTGAAATCCAAAGAAGTAGAAAGGGCATTCTTTTACATTATCCTCTGCTGTGTGCAAGCTTGATCTATTCTTATCCTGGTCCAACTTGCACATGGCAGAGGATAATCAAACTTCCTTTTTATGATGTCCATAAACTGCTGAATGATCCAACAGAATAATATCACCAATTTGCCAAGAATACCCAACTTTAAATCAACATTTCAGGTTGTCGGGGAGATGTCATTAATGCCTTATCACAGTGTCTTGAAACTGTCAGGATTTGGATAGGATAAAAGAAGTAGAACTGAACTCTGACAAGATTCAAGTACAGTTTGTACATCAAAGCTCACCATCCACAGCAATATTATCTCTGGACAAGCAAGCAATACCCTTGAAAGAATAGATTCATGATCTGGGAATCTTTTGAATTTATGGTTTCTGCTGGCTAAAAAGGCTTTGGCCCAGCATTGGCACCCATTATGATCCTACTTAGCACAAGATGCCCTAGGCCTAGGTAATTCATGTACTAATTATCACCAGTTTAGTCTACTGCAATACATTTCATACAGGATATTTCAAAAATGCTTAAAATCTGCAATTAGTCCAAAATGAAACAGCCTCTCTTACTGCAGCTAGTTTCCATCATTGAGAACGCACTACAGGCCCTGCACTGATTAGCTTCCAGTTACAATTTAAATATTTTTTTACATAGATGGCTTGGCACTTCTGCACCTACAAGGTTGCCTAGTCCAACATGAATTGCCCTGAAGCAATGAAGCTGTTTGTTGGTGGCAACACCTGTACCCTGGAACAGCGTCTCTGTATGGTTCAGGTTGGAATGATCGTCTGGTTCATTAAAGGAAAAAAAATAGTTCTGTTCAAGGGCATCTTCTAATTTTTTCAAGGCAGTCTTTTTTTCTGTAGATGTTTTAAATTTGTCAAATTAATTATGGTGGACACAAATGTAAAAATAAAAAAAATGGGTTGATTAAATAATTCCATGATAATACCTGCAGGACATCCTCGTTCTCCTTCCATTTTCATATAGCCAGGGCAGCATTCATATAAAACCGTTCTGAAGAGTACCAATACAAGATTATTTTATCTTCCTAAGTCTTAATATTTATTTAGTATCACTTTTAATCTAAACACATTTGAAGTGGATTAGAGGAATTATATAGAATATATAAAATATATAGAATATGTAAAAATATATAAAAACAAAATGCACAATACAAAAACCATATTAAAGCAACAATAAGAACAAATGCATTAAAAGTCTGTAATCGGAGTAAAAGCCAGGAACAAGAGTGATACACAGAGTAAAGTTAAAGCAGTTAAAAAGGGGGTCCTGGATTTCCAGAAGGAGGATAATTAATCTTTACTGAAAACCCTGTATCTGAAATTCCAACAATTTATATTTTGTATTTCATTTGCTATAGGGAAGCTCTCTAAGAATTAAAGCAAAACTAGTTTGCAGTACTAACAGATCCTTAGTTTACCATTTATTAAATAATATTTTGCCCTCAAAATAGGTCATCGCATTACTTAATTGCTCAGTAGTCCTTCAGTACTCTGATTCTGTTCAGGACCATATCCTTAAACAAAAGAACCTCCTAAACTCCAGCAGTCATCCTCCTGCAAGTCATTTATCCAATTTCAATTCTATTTTGCAGTAACAGAAATGGAAGCGACAGGTTTTTATTGCAGTTCTAAGCATTTATAGCAACAATCAAAACAAGCCAGTCTTTATTACAGTCTTTATAAGTTCAAAACAAATACTGTTTTCAATATATGAATGTAGTACAACTCAAGGAATTCTAGGTTCCCATATCCTAGATAGAGCTTTTATATCATTCTAGTAAGATTAATCTATAAAATTTGCTCTCTGAAATATATATGCAGGTAGTCCTTGTTTACTGACAGGAATTGAGACTGGGAATGCACTCATAAGGTGCAACATCATGTGACTTTCCAACAAACAAAATCAATGGGGAAGCTGACAGAATTAACAAATACCCCAATTGCAACCAGGTGACTACAAGGACACTGCAATGGTCACAGCTACAAGGCCCCATCAAAAATACCTCTCAGCATTGCCATAATGAGTGGCAATCTGTAGATACAAGGGCTATCTGTATATTTATTTCCATTTAAATAGAACCATAAAAATCGAGCTGGCTATGCTACACAGACACTATAAGTCAGACATGTCAAACTTGCGAAATCACATGACATCGTGCAACGTATCGGGACTGTTTTGCCATTGCCGACAATGGGGTGGGCGCAGCTTCTGGATAACACATCCGTCCCGTGTGCCGGCAGTTTGACACCCCTGCTATAAGTAATCCACACAAAATTAATAAATAAAATTATAAAGTATTACTATAATTATAGTTAATAGTCTTGAGCAGAACTTACGCTTTCTTTCCACAGATGGCTCCCTGGTACCAGTTCCTGCACGTGCTGAAATATTTCTTATTGGTTCCCATAACTTGCTGGAGAGCACAGACATTTGGCCTGAAGAAAAAGAAAAAGGCCTATGCAAAAAATCCTTTCCAGTGTAAATGTTTACTTACTTAAAATATTTATATATTGCCTTTATGGCTGTGAAAGTAGAACCGTAAAAAAGCAAGACAGGAAGAAAAATCAACTCATTTGGGGTGTGGTGCTGGAGGAAGCTCCTGCATATTCCTTGGACAGCAAAGGTGACTAGCAAGCAATGATAGATTCCTCCAAATACACATTTCTCATAACTATTTCTGTGTACATGTTGAATACTACAGGTAACAGGATGCAACCTCACTGAATGCCTTTCACTGAACCATTCTGTGTCTCCATATTCCATTCTTACAGTGGCTGCCTTATCAGAGTACAATGACTGAATGAGCTGGATGTGGTCTAGTGATATACCCAGTTCTTTGAGGCAGTTCCAGGACTTCTCATAGTCAACACAGTCGAAGAAAGCACATGTAGAAGTATTTTGGATATTCCTTTGTTTTTCCCCTCTTCCAACGCAGATTGGCAATATGATCACATATTCCTCTCCCTTTCTGAAACCCGGCTTGTAGATCAGGCAGTTTTCTGTTGGCAGTTGGATTCAAACATTGCTGGATTATCTTTGAGAGAATTTTACTCACGTGTGGTATCAAGGCTACGATTCAGTGATTGGAACAGTTTTTCATATCACCTTTCTTTGGAATAAATATCAACTTTTTCCATTATTTTGGGCACTGACCAGACTTCCACATAGTTTGGCAAAGCGCTGTTAGTGCTTTTGTTGGCAGTGGTCTCAGCAATTCTGCAGGAATTCCATCAACTCCTGGGGCTTTGGGGTTAGTCAACTGGTTGAGTGCCCACACTACTTTCTCCTCCAGGATACCAGGTTCCATTTTTGGTAGATCAGTTTCTCCTCTTATGGCTTGGCTTTGTTTTTTCTTTGTGTAAAGTTGTTCTGCATATTCCTGCCAGCTTTCTCTGATTGCTTGTTGGTCATGCAGTTCCTGTCCTTCATGTCTTCTGACCACAGCCTTTCTTGCCATAAAGGGGTTTCTGGCCTTTACATAAGTGGAAAAAGTCTCTTTTATGACCTCTCATGGCGCCTTCCTCCAGTTTCTTACATTGCTCAGCCCAGTACTTTGCTTTATATTTTTCTTGCCTCTCTCTGGAATTTTGTATTTAGTCTTCTCATTTCTTCTCTGCCACCAATGGCTTTTGCTTTCCTTGTCCCTTCTGCAGTCTCTATTGTAGCTTCTGATATCCATTTGGTCAAGTTCATTGGTTTCTTGTATATATTTTTGAGCTACTAGTTGTTTTTATTTCCTCCCATAGCTCATCTAATTGTCTTTCTGTGATGTTGAACAGTTCAAATCTGTTCTTAACTTCAACTGTATATGCCAGGAAAATCTTCTCAACATTAAATTTCTGAATCATGGGTGAATAGACGAATCAGATGTTTTCCTGCCTCATTTTGTTCACCAAGGCCAAACTTGCCTGTGATCCCTGTTTCTTCCATTTCCATCTCCCATTTTTGCTTTGAAATCTGCAATAATATCTTTCTTTGGTGTTTGTTTCAAAGTTTCCTGAATTTCAGCGTACTGCTGAGTCGACAGTGGGAGTATAAACTTGCAGAATTGTCATGTTGTGAGGTTTTCTGTTGATATGTATTGCCATTTCCTATCACTATTCAAAATCTATCTATGGTTCTGCCTTTTTTATGCAATATGAAACCCATTCCTCTTCTGATGGTATCACTGTCAGAGTAATATACTATATGACCATGAGAGTTGAATAAGCCATAGCCAGTCCAATGAATTTCATTGATGCCTAGTATATCAGTGTTTAGCCTATTCAATTCATTCTTAACAATGTTTAGCTTTCCTAGATTAAAGTCATTGATATTCCATACTTCTAATTTGAAGAGTGGAGAGATCTCTTTTCACTAGGAACTGTGTCAATAACTGGGGGGGTGGGCATTAGGATTTACCCAATCTGCATTATGGATACTCCTGCTACTATAATTGTCTCTTTGTTCTTCCTCTGTAGCTTTATTGGTATCTCCCAGCCAGGGGAACTCACTGCTTGGTACCATATCTTCCACATTTTTGAGTTGATCCATAAAGATCATCATCATACTTCTTTAATCTTCGGGAAATTATACATCATTTTACTATTGTACAGTACTAATGCTGGCTCTAGTTTAGGCCACACTGACTGATGTGCCCCCTATACTGCTGATGTGAAGACTTACATTTTTAGAATGATTCAGAAGGAGGGGCAGCATTGGTGCCCTTGAAGCTTTGGAACCTTAGACTAGTGCCTACTAGACCTTAGTGTAAAGGCTATTCTTCATTGTACAATTTAAAATACAGTAAAACATAAGCAAATAAAAGTATATTAAAATATTTAATATTAATATTAAACAGAGACCAGGCATAAACTATATTTGATAGATATATTGTAGAAGCAGAAGTGTGAAAGTACTGTACTGTACTGTACAGTCAAATAACAGTGTTAAAGGTTATCACTAGACCCATTAATATGAATTTGGCCTACTGGAGGGGAGAAGGCATGCCTATACCAGCCTAAACTAGCCAATAGGTCCACAGCAGATCCCATCCTGGACTACATCACCAACAATATCATTACTGAAGCAGCTAAATCAGGTACATGGCAGAA
Organism: Protobothrops mucrosquamatus; assembly: GCF_001527695.2. Taxonomy (NCBI): domain Eukaryota; kingdom Metazoa; phylum Chordata; class Lepidosauria; order Squamata; family Viperidae; genus Protobothrops; species Protobothrops mucrosquamatus. The sequence continues at coordinate 251,314 of NW_015387665.1, forward strand.
ATTGACTTGGGAGAATAGAAAAAAGACCAAACATTTCAAAACAACATTAAACAACTTCCACTGAGGGCAAGGAATAAATTTGTGCTCGTCAGAATATCCTTCTAACCATAGCACAAATATGCTTATCATAATATTATCATCACCTGTCCATTTTTCAGGTTTCATATTCACACACCCAATTGTTAAATGATGATAGCAATTTACTAGGCTGAGTAAAAAACCTCCAAGGTCCCTTCCAGCTCTATTCTGATTGATTGATTCAGACATAATTGTTTAAGGCACCTTTTATTTCCAGCCAATTTATGCATGGAAGACATGACACTTCCCTTTTGATTTGTCTTACAAGAAAACTGTAAAGCAGTATGACGTCTGGCCTAGTAACCTGAGTATGAATCGAGCCCAGCAAGTGAGGGCAATGCAAAATTTCTGATATCTCAGAGCCTGGAGCAAAGGAATTTACTGAACCGTGAGCAAATAGCAAACTTACACCTTCACACCACAAGTTTCAGCCCTCTTATTTGTGCATGTATGCAAAAGACTGAGTTTGTGTCATAGCGCAATCTGCTTTCATCATTTTTATGAAAGCCTCCAATCCTGCAGGTGCCTCCCTGTTTTATTTAAGAATTATTTACTCTGATTCCATATAATAAAAATTTAAATAAGAAGTCCATAGAAAATGCCTTTGGGGACTTTGATAAAGACATGTTTGGTTACTTGCTGGAATTATCACACTCTTTTCTGTTGTCCTGTTCTGTTGTCATTCTGAAGTTGTTTCTCTTATATTCTTGTTTTCTCATACCTAAATGACTAAAGGCTGGAGACCAATAATTACTATTTCATAGGTATGTAAGGCTAGATCTAGAAAGCAGGCAATGGCAGACATTTCTGAAAATCCTTGCCAAGAAAACTATAGGGACTTGTCCAGGCAGTCTTCAAAAATCAGACACAATTGAACAGAAGAAAAAAAAAGGCTAGATACTATTACAATGCAAAATCATCTTGCCTTTATTGTGCAATCCATCTACTTAGAGAATTGCCTCTTAAGCTTTCATACATATATGTAGTTGTGGCAGTGACGTTCCATTACCTATTCAAGAGCTAAAATCTTGTTCTCATTCTTGACTCAACAATTGTTACCATCCACAGGTTCTGTTTGTTTTGTTTGTTTTTGGGTTTTGTTTGTTTTCAGTTAAAATGGGCCTGTACTTCTGTAGTTCTGTTCTGAAACCAGCAATGAAGTAATTCACACCTGGATTTGATTAGGAACAAGGAATCATCCACAGTATAGCCTGAAGTGAATTATTGAGACCTAATTTTATGGCTCAGTAACATCAGTAACTATGAGAGGGATTGAGATGTCCTAATGGACCACCACTTATGTATCAGCCACCAATATGTTGCAGCTGCCAAAAAAGCCAATGTAGTCCCAGGCTGCTTCAATAAAGGGATAGCATCAATATCACAATATTCCATACTGCACCAGTACTGCCACACTTGGAATACTGTGTCCAGTTCTGGTCGCCACAATATAAAACAGATGCTGTGACCCTAGAATGAATGCAGAAAAGAGCAATAAAGATGGTCTGGAGGCTAAACTATATGATGAATAGTTAAGGGAACTAGTCATGTCCATTATGTATGCATGTGCTTGCTTCCATAAGTTGTGGTACTCCATCGCTGGAGGTTTCTAGGTCCCTTCCAGCTCTATGATTCTGTGAAATCTGAAGATGGAAGTCCACTTTGTCCTTATTATACTCATAAGTATTTAATAAAAATGGATACAGCTTTTTTTCTGCAGAAATGATAGTTTGGTAACATGAATGTGTATCAACTCGACAGCAGGTGAACTTGTGATTACTGTTAGAGTTTGATATAAGATGGGCAGGTATATAAATGTCGCTGGATCCAATCTGGGTCAGTCACCGGGACCAGAGGTTTTTGTCTGACCCAGACTGGATTCTGCAACATTATTTTGGGACACATATATTCACCTTCACTTGTATATAAATGTTTTAAATAATAAAAGTAAAATTATAGGAGAATAGTTAATATTTTGCTTCCCATTTTAGCCACTGGAAATATCTATATTATGTAATTCAGTTGGTTGATTTGATTGTCCATGTTTGAAATAAAATCAGATCAAAATAAATAATTCCACAACTAAACACAAACATATTTTGAATAAAATGAATTATTTTAATCTGAAAAAATAATTTTCTCTATAAGTTGAATACATTCCATAATATTATTCCTTTTTAGTAATTTCAAACAGTATTGTAATAAATTAAAATCTTTATTTTATATAAAAATGCATTTGCTATTTAATCCCTCATAGTGTTCATTTTTGCAAAGTATGTGAATATAGTATATATTGTAACTAGAGATACACAAACATACACAAAAAAACATATATGTATTTAATAAATTATTTAATTAAATGCATTTCATTCTGAATTTCTTGTGTCAAAATTTTGATAAAACCCATTTGTTAACCAATACATTTGCCACATGGCTATAGTTTAAACAAAGTTTAAAAGAAAGCCAAAGAAACAATTCAAAATTATCAAAAGTGATAATTTTAATAATATGTAATGACTTTATCTTATCACATCTATGTAGCAGGGCTATGTAAATTTTAAAACTAAAAAAAAAAGTATTCTGGAAAGTCACATTAACAAGCCTCAGCCTATCAATAAGTTAAAATGCAGTAATTATTTTGTTTAAACTCCACAAAAACAAAACTTGGAAGACTGTGCAATAATTTTTATCCATGTGAAACTTAATGCTTACCCTTGATCACGTGCCCTTATTCGACTGTGGGTCAAAATCTTGTCATAATGAGCAGTGGAAGATTCTGCTAGATGAAGAAATGGCATAAAACAAATAGCAATTGTAACAACCCAAAGGAGGTCCATGTTTCTGTCTCTCTGTTTCTTGAACGTCTGAGAAGAGAACTGGCAAAGACTCTAGAGAGCTCAAAGTTTATATTCAAGATGCAAGACGGAGGGAGGAGAAAATATATCAACCTGAAACTTTGAACCACCCTCTGAGAAAAAGGAGCATCAGATGATTGTAACCTGTTCTGCATGTATGTGAATTACAAAGCAATCTATTCATTTTGATAGCTCCCATAAAATTAATTAGAGTTTATGATTATAGATTTAATGACAGTTTATAATGCAGCAAATTTAAAGTTTCTGGATAGCCTCACAAGTTCAACTGACTGAATGTTTTTCCATGCACTGATATATAAAACTTCTGGATAAAGAACATGAGATGCTACCTTTTTTCTAACATAGTTCTTTATGAGATATGAGTCTTCATTCTGCCTATAGAAAGTAAAAATGCCACATTACTTTATATTATAAGCATTTTAAGTACTCCTCTTCCAGAAGGATTAAACCAGAGTTAGTGCTAGTATTCTTCTTGATGTACTATACTACTTGATGTATTTTTTCCTGTATAAAATAACAAAGAAAAATAGGATATTTTAAGGAGAAACATGATATCTGGGAACCATCAGTCTGAAATAGTTAATTTTAGGGAAATTGTTTAATATATTCATCCTAATTTGATAAAACACATGTATTTATAGGTAATTCCAATAGGAGTAATAAATATTTAACAATGTGTTGTAAACAGTTGTAAAATATTGATTAATAATATTCACAATAAGTCAATGAAAAACTAGGAATACTGGTGCTCATAGTTTAAGCTACTTGGGAAATGATTTCACAATTTCCTATGTGGACAGGAATTGACCAAGCCAAGAGTTTTTCAAAACATCTGTTTTGTGGAACTTTAGGGTTCCATAAAAGATTCCTGGTGGAGACCACTTGAATTTTTTCAGTACTTTAAAAACATACAATAATCTGTTTCACATGAGTAAACTAGGAACATACAGTATATCTCCTCTATATTCGAAGAACCTTTGACTGTGGTATGCATGTAGAATCAGAATAACAGAATAACAGAGTTGGAAGGGATCTTGGAGATTGTCTAGTCCAACCCCTGTTCAAACAGGAGACCCTATACCATTTCAGACAAATGGATGTCTAATCTTCTCTTAAAAGTGACAGAGCACCCACAAATTCTGGAGGCAAGCCTTTCCACTAATTAATTGTTCTCACTGTCAGGAATTTTCTCTTTAATTCTAGGTTGGAGCTCTCTTGGATCTCTCTTCGATAATCTTCTATCCATTACTTCCTGTCCTGCCTTCAGGTTCTTTGGAGAATAGGCTTTTCTGTGACATCCCCCTCAAATATTGGAAGACTGCTATCATGTCATCTCTAGTCCTTCACTTCATTAGACTAGATATACCTAGTTCCTGCAATCATATATCATATGGTTTATCTTCCAGTCTCCTAATCATCTTTGTTGTTCTTCTCTGCACTCTTTCTAAAGTCTCCACATTTTTTTGTATCAAACCTGATTTTCCAAATGTGGTCTTACTAGTGAAGTATAAAGTAATGCTAACACTTTACATGATCCTGATACTATCTCTCTGTTCATGCAGTCTAGAACTGCATTGGTTCTTTTGGCAGCTGCAGCACACTGCTGGCTCATGCTTAAGAAGTTATTCACCAGAATACCCAGATTCCTCTCACAGTTACTGCTGTTGAGCCAAGTCCACCTATTCTATACCACGTGTTTGATTTCTCTTGCCTAACTGGAGTCCAAATATACTATGTCCATAGCATTGCGCTGGTCCACTAATTTAATCACTTTGTCAAATAATGCAATACGTTTTGTCCAGCATGATCTGTTCTTGACAAACCTAGGTTGACTTCTAATAATAACTTTGTTATTAGATGTTCACAGATCCATTGTTTGCATGTCTTTTCCAGGATCTTCCCAGGTATTGTTGTCAGGCTGATTAGTCTGTAATTTCCTGGATCCATTTTCCCCCTCTTTTTGAAGATTGGAACCATATCATATTTCCAGTCTTCTGGTATTCCCTGGGCTCTAGATCAGGGCTTTTCAACCATTGCACCACTTTTAGGATATGGCAATATCAGAGTACCACCAGTCACCTAGCAAGGTGTCAAAAACTTGATGACCAAAAAAAAAAAAAAAGGAAAAAGTGATAAAGTACAGGTAGTCCTCGACTTACAACAGTTCGCTTAGTGACTGTTCGAAGTTACAATGGCACTGAAAAAAGTGCCCCCAAGCCACAGCTGAGCAAGACACTTGCCTCCCTGCCTGGCGGCTCTCTTCCTCCTGTCCGAGGTTTTCATTGTTCTGAGCATTTCTGTTGAGGATTGGCAGCGAGGGTGGGGGGTGTTTGGTTTTTATTCCCCCCATCTGCTGGGTGGTTGCAGCAGGTTTTGGTCACTTCACATGGTCCTGGGACACTGTGACCGTCATAAACATGAATCAGTTGCCAAACATCTGAATGTAAATCACAAGACCCTGGAGATGCTGCAACATTCCAGCTGATCGGCGCTTCTTCTGGGCTCAGCAGAAGCAGCAGGATCAGCGCCGAGCTCCAGCTAGAGCCTGGCGCTGATCCTGGCGCTTCCGCTGAGCCCTGACAGCCCTGCAGCTCCAGCTGTCTCTCGCTCAGGCTTGTGCAGTGCTGCCAACGTTTCAGCTCATTCCCCTCCCCCGCTACTTTTCTAGGATGGTCGCGTACCACCTGCCAGGTGCCAATGTACCACAGGTGATACCCGTACCACTGGTTGAAAAGCCCTGCTCTAGGATCTTTGAAAGATGTGGTTCAATGGTTCTGAGATCACTTTACACTGCTACCAAATATGGTGCTGATGAGAGAGTAGGGACAATACTATTATTGGTATAGGACCACTTGATAACTCCTTTTTCCTGTGCTTTAATATGTGAGTGGTGTCGGTCCTCTCTCCCCTTCTGTTCAATATTTATGTAAAGCCGCT
>NW_015387665.1:257628-276876 GCF_001527695.2 Protobothrops mucrosquamatus
TGGCCTAGGGAGGATTTTTAAACTGGGTTTTTTAGAAATTTTAATTATCACAACACAAAAATTTTGGTTTTAATTTGGTTTTATTCGGTGGGGTGTGTGGGTCTTTCTTTGTTTTAATAATGTTGTGAGCCGCCCTGAGTCCTTCGGGAGAAGGGCGGGATATAAATTGAAATAATAAAATAAATAAATAAATAAATAACCCTTCTAATAACTTTCTTACAACTAGGCAAGTCTTTAAATCAAGATGATTTTGCAGAGTTAAGTGACTGCTAATTTAAATTTCTATTAAATTACAGCACATTAATGTTAACATTTCCAATAATAATACCAAGACTTAACAATTGTCAATAAGAAAGACTAAAAAATCTGGATAGTGGATGTGGTAGTACATGGAGACAGCAGAAGAGAAGAGAATGAACTGGAGGAAATCACAAAATACAAAAACCTGCAAATAAAAGTAGAACAACTGTGGTAAAAGAAAGCAAAGATAATGCTAATAGTGATAGGCACTTTGGATGCAATCCCAAAACATCTGGAGCACCACTTGAACACCATACACATTGACAAAATCACCACCAGTCAATTGCAAAAGGCAGCTTTACTTGGAACAGCTTACATTGGTGACAATACCTTTAACACCATCAAATATCCACATCTGCCTACCCCGGGTCCTTGGGAAGGATTCGATAGGTGGATAAACCTATGGGATGAACCATAATATTAGTACAGAGCTTTATTGGGAAATGAACCCACTTGCTAAGTCAGAAAATATCAGAAATTTGTTTACTTTTATTTAAATCTTCTTCCCACATTTGCCAAGAATTGGGAAATCAAGCTTAATCTTTCTGAAGAAAGATTAAGCTTGATTTCCCAATTCAAATTCACCACTTCAGTTAAAGATGAAGAAATTAATAAGTAATTACAGAAGTGTCAATAGCAGTGTTTCCTAAATTACCAGGGTCTTACAGGGAGTTGCCATGCGTGATGGCTTATAAGTGGCATAAACATAAGGAGAGAGAGAGAGAGAGAGAGAGAGAGAGAGAGAGAGAGAGAGAGAGAGAATAGAAACAAGACTGATGCTTTTCTTGGTATCTATAATTAGAGTGGGTTAGAATCCTGTTAATCGAGAGGAGTATAAGAGATGCTAGGATAGCCATTGTAAAATCTATTTTATTGTAGTTTCAAAATTTGAAACATAAAGAATTTCTGTCCTTTCTTGCAAAATTAATCAGAATTGGTCCCAAATATTGTGACATTCTTCCATAATCATTACTCTAGTCTCTCCTTTAAAAAAAAAAAAATTCTGAAATATAACATTGATAGTCTCTGGAGACCTCTAGTGGGCAAAATGTATGGACAGTCCCCCAGGATATTTACTCAAATATACCATATATAGCGACTTTATAAATATATATATAGACCTCAAAAGCAGGGAGGCTAGGAATTATACAGTTTAAGAATATATTTTCAAGATCTCTCCCCTCTGCCCTCCAACCTCGACCTCCTTTAACAGCTAAAACTAAAAGTGACAACACCTAATCAATGGAATAGTTTGGCTCCTGGAGTTATGGGTGCTCCATCGTTGGAGGTTTTCAAAAATAGACTGGCCAACCATTTGACTGGGATGGTATAACATCTTTTGTCTTGAGCAGGGGATTGGATTAGAAGACCTCTGAGGTCCCTTCCAGCCCTATGATTCTATGTTCTATAGTGCTGGAAGGGACCCCTACCGAAGGCAATAGGCTGCAAAGTAAGGACATGTTTTTTAATTAATTTCAGAAGACCCATGTAAATAATGGATCCAAATAGAAATTATATCAGCCAAATTGTTTTATAAATCAATGGTTCTTCCCCTTCCCAAACTTTTCTTAAAGACTAGACAACTTGTGACCCATTGGGGCATTGTTCTAGAGATAGTGCATTACCCAAGCAGAGAAACAGAACAAGAATGAGAGGGCAAAAAATCAGTGGGAGCACAAGTGACTTTCATTTTCTTGATGGCTTTCTCAATTAAGTTTTCTTGCAGGAATCTGGCAGTGAACATCAAAAACATTCCTTCCTTCTTTCCTTCCTTCCTCCCTCCCTCCATCCATCCATCCATCCCTCCATCCTTCCGTCCCTCCCTCTCTGCCTCCCTCCCTCCTTCCTTTCCATTCATCTCTCTTCTTCCCTTTCCTCCCTTCATCTCTTTCCTCCTTTCTTCCTTTCCTTCCCAGCTGGCAGTTAGGGGTGGCTACCAGTTGGGAAAGGATTCAGAGAGTGTTTGCAAGTGTCAATACAATGCAGTATTACAAATTTTATTAGTTTATTGAAATACAAACTACAAAGAAAAATGAAAATAATGGGAAGGTAGGGGAAGAAAAAAGAAAAAGTGTAGAGTAAAAAGAGAAAGAAAAAGAAAAGCATTAACCTCTGACTGTTTTTAGCACAATAGAATAAGGTAATAATACACAACCTCAACTTTTTACTTTTACATAGTATTATATATTAGCCATTTCTATAACAATAAACCTATCTAATCAGGAAAACCCAATCAAAGTTTCATTTTTTCCACCTCAAACACAAAATCCAGAAGTGATTTCCAAGTAAAAATGAAGTTAGTTCTTTTCTTTAATTAAAGCAGTCAATTTAGCCAACTTTTTGAGAGTAGGTTCATCAAGATTAAAAAGTATTTTTAACCATAGGTCCACCAGTCTGGCCTTGCCATCATTTCTTTTCTAAAAAGTGACACCTAAAGAAGTACTTTTGCAGAGAACCTTATTTTATATTTGTTCCAAATCCTTAGGATGGCATGTTTAACAAAGTGATTGTTGAAATCAACAATTATTTTAACTTTGTCATACCACAAGTAGGCATGCCATCCAAATCCTAATTCTTGGCCGTCTAATTCAAGTAGTCTCTTGAGGCTACTATCTTATTGGACACTGATGAACTGGTCAAAGTGAAAAGGGCTAAGGGCTTGGAACAATGTAGCAATTTGAGTGGGTTTTCTTGAGATCTGGCCTTGCTTTCGCTGCTTCCAGTTGTCTCTAGTAAAAGAGTCTTGTAACCTTCAGATGGAGTCAAGTGTTTTTCTTTCCTAGAGCTAGCTGGGACAGGGCTGACAAACCCACTCTTTCATCCAGACCAAACAACAAGCATCAAAGTACAATTTCAGATTTGGTAAACCCAAACCTCCTCTTTCTTTAGCATCTTAAAGTAGTTTATATATTATTCTTGGGGGGGGTGCCATATGAACTTGGAAATATTCATTTGACATTGTTTAAATGAAGTCTCAATTAAAAGTATCAGTAAAGTCTGAAATAAAATAACATCTTTGATAAAACATTTATTTATTTATTTATTTATTTATTTATTTATTTATTTATTTATTTATTTATTTATTTAATTTATATACCGCCCTATCTCCCTTATGGGACTCAGGGTGGTGAACAGGCGATAATAAAAACCACGATAAATATACACAAATTTCTGTTCTAAAATCAAATTAAATAACAGGCCTGCTCTAAAAATACCCCATACAAAACCCCCACTAAAACATAATCAAACTATGCCAGGCCGGCCGCACGGAATAGATTCATCTTAATTGCAGAAATTCTACCGAATAAGGATAATTACGAATTATCCCATTTTAATATTTCTTTTTTATATCATTCCACACAGGTACAAAGTTCTTTTGAAACAATTTAGAATTTGTATTTGTCAATGTAACCTTTTTCTCCACTTTGAAACCCAATTTTTTTGTCAATATGTCATAATCCTGTAAAGCCATATTCCTGATGAGCATTATTGTTTTCTGTTTATTTATTTTAAAGGCCAGTAAAGCTCCAACTCATTTAGTTTCTCCATTCAAGTATTCTATGTCAGTTTTGGGGTCTTGCAAAAATATGACAAAGTCATCAGCAAATGGTCCCAATGTATAAACTTCCTGTCAACGCTGTGACAAAACGAACTGAAGCCATTTTCATTTTGACTTCATTGCCACATATTTAGTTTAGAAGAAGAAGGGGGGTGTAGTTCTCAGTTAGCCAAAATAATTCAAATGTATGGGAACCAAGGTCATTGCTGATAACATTTTGGTGGGTTGGAGAGCTGGGAGGAGTGCCCACAATTTCTAACAATTGGTGAATGTGATTTATGACAGCAAATTGGGGTGGGAATTGCAACTTGCAACTTTGTAACCGAGGGGAAGGGAATTTAGTCTTGGGCTCACCTTTGTATGTGCCGTTATTTTGTAGCCAAATAAAAATGTTCTTTGAGGAAGAATTCCTTACCTTGAAGTTCTTTTAATTGGTCTCATCTATTGGAACTATGACATTAACCCAAGAGTCAAAATTATTTTAATACCATGGGGTCCTGAGCTCTGGTTGCCTACCCAAAGCCTTGGGAGGACGACAAAGACTCAGGGAAGATTCCATGATGGAGAAAAAGGAAGAGCCTATTACTAACCTCAAAGCGACAGCTGTCACATCAGTGGATGGGGTGCAGGCCATTGCCCTGGTAGAGAGTGTGACTTCGGTAGTTCCGGCAGCCAGCGTAAGACCAAAGGAACGAGAGATCCAGTTGAAGCCATTGTTGCTGTCAGAAGGAGTCCTATCTATTGGAGACACTTGTCATTCAGAGTCAGCCCAAACAAAAAAGAGTTCACTAAAGGCCGCTGAAGCTGAATTCCCGCTAACTGCTTCCCACAAATCGAAGAGGCCTCAAGCGACTAGCACCTTGGGATGAGTCGGGTGAGTGGAAATATCTGACTGTCATCTGGAGCCAGTCCATTGAGCAGTTAAGAGAGAAGTTTGAAGGATTGGAGGTGGGAGGAAGGGAGCAGGTCACCTGTCAGTTACTTTCCAGTGAACAGGATGATAGATGCCCCCAAGACCATCCCCAATCCAGGCGAACTCCCAGTCCCATAGCTGGGACCCAAGCTGCATCTCCCCAACCAAAACCACCAGCTTTAACTTCGAGTCCAGTGCAGAGGCAAAGCCCAGACCGCCATCAGCGTCACGATAGCCCTGACTGTCGGTGGCGGCCTGTCAGCCCTGACCGCCGTCAATGCTATGCCAGTCCTGAACATCGACAATGGTATGTTAGCCCCAATCAGTACTACCACTATGCAAGCCCTGACTGGGACCCATGCCAGATCAACCCTGAACGTTATCGGTGTAGAACAAGCCCTGATTGCCACCGATACCCAGATAGCCCTGATAGATATCCACGTCAGGCTAGTCCGGATCGATATTAGCACCATGCTAGTCCAGACCATCATCATTACAGAATTAGTCCTGAGTGACACCCCCGACAACTCAGCCCTGAACGTCACTGGTGCCACACCAGTCCAGGGCCCCTGCCAAGAGCTGATTGAGCAGTGGGACTCCCACAAGATCAGTTGCAACAGCATGGGTTGCTACAGGCTCTTTTAGATCAGCAGCGACCTGTAGCAGCCCGTCCTTTCAAACCCACGTTTGATGGCAACCCTCGAGAAGTTAACTTTCTTTTTGAATCAAGTGCGCTCCCATGAACAAGAATGCCAACGCCTATCCAGACCCTGCCACTATGGTGATTGTGATAGTGGCAAACCTAGAGAGGGAGGCAGCAGAGTGGTTGAACAGCTTGTACAACGAACAAGCACCTGAGCTATGGGACTACAATCTGTTCATCTAAGGCAGCGGTTCTCAACCTGTGGGTCGCGACCCCTTTGGGGGTCGAACGACCCTTTCACAGGGGTCACCTAAGACCATCGGAAAACACATATTTCTGATGGTCTTAGGAACCGAGACACCGCTCCTCTATCCGTCTCCAGGTGGATGTACTTATGCGGACCAGTCACACATGTGTAGAGAGCAGCTAATCACAAGGTCATCAGGCACACTTGCGCATGTGCCCCCAAGTTCTCCTTCCCACTTTAGCCACACCCCGTCTCCTGGAATGCGGTGAGCAGACCGGACTGTACCAAAACAATAATAAAAAACGGAGGGAAGTGTTGGACCAACCGCTCCCTTGCTATTGGATTTTTGGGTTCCAGCACATATCTAAACTTTAGAAGAAAATAAAATCTTCAGTTAATGTCTGTCTTATCAGCAACAGGTTATGTTTTTTCACTGACTGCACTGTCTAATTTTATTTTGCTCCCCGACTTCCTCCTCCAGCACGACAATAGTTTTCCCCGCCGTTGCACTCTCTGGAAGTGGTCTGTTACCATGATCCATTGGCGCCGAATTTCTTCCGTTAGAATCGAGGTGAGAGAAACCGGGAATAGTTTGGCAGGAGAACCGACTCGTTTGCAAGAGGGAGCTGGAATAAAGGATGCGAAGGGGGAAGGCTGCCGTTTCCCGTGTGATTCTCTTCCCCCCCTCCCCGCCCTTCCTGTTTTCCCGTGGTGGTGTGAAGTTCGGCTTCAGTTACTTTTGAGCGGAGAGTAGGAAAGGCTGGGCAGGTCTTGTTGGCCAGAATCGGAGGTTGCCTTCTCTTGGCAGCGAGTCCGGACAGGGTGCGGCTGGTATGGCGGTGGCGGCTGGAGAAGGGCATTGAGTCAAACAGGAAAGGGGGGGTTGAATGGTCACCATGCGTGCCTGGCAGTCGCGCCGGCCTGGGCCGATGTCCTGATCCTGCAAAACCTCGGCCAATCTCCGGTCTTGGCGGGTTGTCCGACAGAGGCGGAGTCGTTGTTTACCTGGCCTTGGCCAAAGAGGGAGGCAGGTTGAAGCTGTTTCTGAATGCTTTGAAGAGCCTGACTGGTCTTCGCTGAATGCGTTGCGATAAGCATCCCCATCATCCGCAGCAGACAAAAGCATTCCTTTCCCTCTTTTGTTTCCTGGCTTCTAGTCTTACACGACCCAGCATTATCGTTCCCATCACACTCAATAAGCTTTTGTCTGCTGCGAATGATAGGGACGGTTGTCCCAATGCATCCAGCGAAGACCAGTCAGGCTCTTCAAAGACATACGAAGGTTGCTCTACATTTCACAATTTGGTGTTGTAAGGAGAACGAATCTATCTGGAGAATAGAAGTTTATAGGATAATTTCCTGAACCAAATACTTTAAGAGAGCTTTGGCTGCCCCCAGAAAGCAGATTGGGTGCTGCTGCTGTTCTGCCTGACCATATTTCCCAACAAATGGTATTATGTAGTTGGTGGTTTCCTCTAACGCAGCGGTTCTCAACCTGTGGGTCGAATCGGCTATTGGGAGGGGCCCACTGTGGATACCAAGGTAACAGCATCAAACTCCCCCTCCTCTTTTTCCATTCCTTTGACCCGTCCTTTCCTTAAAATCCATCCCCTTCGTTCCTTCGTTCAGCATGAGGTGGAAAGTGGTAGCCACCCCACCTATTCCCCACCAGGGCTGCGAGAGAGGGCTGGCAAGACTGGTGTCTGAATTTTCTGAGTCGGGACCACACCTGAAATACTGCATCCAATTTTGGTCATCACACTACAAAAAAGATGTTGAGACTTAGCTGCAGAGAAGAGCAACTAAGATGATTAAAAGCCTGGAGACTAAAACATATAAAGAACGGTTGCAGAATTTGGGTTTGGCTAGTCTAGAGAAAAGAAGGACTTGTGGGAGACATGATAGCAGTATTCCAGTATTTGATGGGCTGCCACAGAACAAGTAGACTTGTTGTGGAAGATGATCTTCGTTGTGCTCTTGCAAAGACTGCCCCGAGAATTTCTGATCTGGTGAGAAAGAAGCAATCTCATCCTTCACACTGACGTTGGCTTTTTACGCATACTGTCGCAAAACGTAGCAATGTAATTTACTGTTGTTATATTAAGACTGTTACCCATGCTACACCATGCTACAAGACAAAATTTCATTTATTTGTAATTAGAAATAAATATTTCACAATATATAATTACATGTTGTTTTTGTGATTAATTACTATGCTTTAATTATGTTCAATTTGTAACAATGAAAATACATCCTGCATATCAGATATTTACATTACGATTTATAACAGTAGCAAAATTACAGTTATGAAATAGCAACGAAAATAATTTTATGGTTGGGGGTCACCACAACATGAGGAACTGTATTAAAGGGTCGCGGCATTAGGAAGGTTGAGAACTACTGATCTAAGGTTTAAGGACCAGGTTCGAGGATGGTTCCATAACATTGCAAGCTGAAAAGGACATTAACGAAGTGAAACAGAGAGGTCAGCCCGTGAAGGAATACGTGCGTGAATTCCAGAGAGGGCTAGCAGAATTGTGCAGTGGCCTGAGAGATCACTCATTCATCATTTCAAGTCTGGTCTGGATCTAGATCTATTCCAGGCATGCATCTACAGGGGGATCCCTGATCAACTCCATGAATGGTATCGCTTGGCCATGAATTTAGATATCGAGCTGAGCCGCTACAAGAAGCCATCAACTCCTGGACCTGGACTGAAGCCAGACCTGATGAGGTGTCCGCTTCCCCAATGAACTCTACTGACTGGGATGACAGGAACTCCAAAGTCATTGTCTGGACTGCTGATCAAGTGTTTTAGATGTGCCCTACCAGGCCACCAAGCAGCTGTTTGTCCAGTTCCTTTCCCTCAGCCAAAAAGTGTCTCAACCCCACCAGAAAAGCAAAAAGGAAGCTAGCAATCCACCAGAGAAAAATCAAACTGGATTACCCAAGAACAAGCCACTCAAATCACCTCCCTGACTCAAGAGATGGTTGAGGCCCCGACTGAAGCCGCCATTGCACCTGCTCCATATGACAGCAATGACGAAGGAGAGAATGGTGAGTCAGCCTGCTCCACCCTTTTCCCTCTCTGCGAAGCTCTTAGTGCCTAAGACAGGTGCTTGAATGGACTTATATATGTTAATAGACTCTGGGTGTTCACGATGCTTGATCAGCCTCCCTACTGTCCTCAAATTGAGCATCAGAGCAAAAAAGCTTTCCTCCCCCATGAGGTTTGAACAGGCAGATGGATCCTTAATGGGCGGAGCTTTAATCACCCACCTAACAGAACCAGTAAGACTAGAAGTGGGGGAACATTGGAAGTTTATCCGATTTGTGGTGGTCGCAAAAATTACCGAAGCAGTGATTTTGGGATTAGCTTGGTTGGGAGAAGGGGATGCGAACTCTAAGATTACCCATAGGACCGTCACCCCCCAACCCATCTAATGACACCAGCAGGATAGCAGAACCGCCATCCGAGACACTACAAGCGGCAGCAAATCCCCTGCCAGGAGTGTCTCTCATTCCCAGAGAATACCAAGAATACCGAGGGGAATTTAGTCTTGGGTTCACCTTTGTGTGTGCCGTTATTTTGTAGCCAAATAGAAATGTTCTTTGAGGAACAATTCCTTGCCTTGAAGTTCTTTTAATTGGTCTCATCTATCAGAACCATGACATTTCCTTTTATCCCTGTTATTTTCTTATCCTCACTAATATCACTATTCAAAACATCCAATGCTAATATAAACAAGAAAGGAAATAAAGGACATCCTTTTCTTGTACATTTTTGAATTTCTCATGCTTTAGTTAAGTCTCCATTAATAATAATCTTTGCTTGCTGTGAAGTTAAATCTCTTTAACCACTTGAGTAAATTGAGTTCTTCTTTTTACCAAGATCAAGCTGGAAAATAATGCTCAGGATATTCAATATATTATTTATAAAACCTCTGTCCTGGAAGCTTTACCTCTGCCCCAAACATGTTCTGTCCAATAGAAACTCACAGCAAGATAACTAGCTACTATTTAGAAAAATGAGTCCATTGTATGTGTAAACAAAGGGGAAGATAACAATAGAGATCAATTACCAATTTAATCCCAAGTTAGATTTGTAATATAAATGTAGTGTGTTAAAAGTAAGGGCTTTCTTATAACATGATATGGAGCAGTGGTGGGATTCAGCTGGTTTGCACCAGTTTGGTAGAACTGGTAGCTAATTTGTTGTTGCCCAGGCCCAGAATGGACTTCCGGAAGCAGCATCCACACAGAGAACCGGTTGTTCACATATCTGAATCTCACCACTGATATGGAGGCACCCTATTACAGGTAGTCCTTGATTTATAACAGTTCATTTAGTGATCATTCAAAGTTACAAAGGCATTGAAAAAAGTGACTTATGACTATTTTTCACACTTATGACCATTGCAGCATCCCCATGGTCGTGTGATCAAAATTCAGATTCTTAGTAACTGTCTCATATTTATGATGGTCGCAGTGATCCGGGATCATGTGATCACCTTTTGTGACCTTCTGACAAGCAAAATCAATGGGAAAGTCTAACCCTGTTATTAATTTAACAACTGCAGTGATTCACTTAATAACTGTAGCAAAGAAGATCATAAAAAGGGCCAAAATTCAGTTAACAACTCACTTAGCAACAGAAATTTTGGACTCAGTAGTGGTCATAAGTCGAGGACTACCTGTATATATTATACATTGAATATAGAATGCACTTGTAATAATTTATAATTTACAGAACTTTCCCTTTGTATGCACTTCTGTTATGGATTCCATTTGGTGGCATGAGGTAATATAGTGAAATTTAACAGATTTCATTTTTGGATCTCTGTTAAGCCAGAGACATTCATGAAACTAAATGGTTTCCTGATTCTCTTTCTTAGAGAGAATATAATTCAACAGCTGTTTTTTCAGATATGATGTTTAACTGACTTTGAATCTGGGGGCAAGACAAGAAGTAACAGAAGGAAGCTTAATAAAGAGAAATCCAACCTAGAACTAAGAAGAAATTTCCTGTCAGTGAGAACAATTATTCAGTTAAACAACTTGCCTTCAGAAATTGTGGGTGCTCCATCACTGAAGGTTTTTAAGAAGAGATTGAACAGTTACTTGTCTGAAATGGTATAGGGTCTCCTGCTTCAGCGGGGGGGGGGGGACCAAAAGACCTTTCTGTTATTCTATATTTATTGCTCACAATGAAATTGTGCCTTCACTATAAGATGCTTCATAGGGGTTGCTAACATAACGACTCTCTATGAGGTTGTATCACACTGTCATAAATCGGTTTCTCATAAGGTAAAAATTATGGAAACAAACCTACTGTAGTTAGCAAAGGCAGGCTGGAAATAAAATATATTTTACTAGTGCTTTCACTGAATTTCAAAAATGCTGTCTTGGTCCCTTCAGTATATCAAACTAAAATCAAATATATATATATATCAACACTGAATTAAATAAATGTATAAATGGATATATCTTTGTATTAAAAATGCTTTTCCTTATAAGAAATTCACACATTATTCACATATTAGAATCTTCATTAAAAAGAAGAAAACAGCACCCACAGGTTCCATCTCAAAAGAATGAGAAAATTGCAGCGGTGTTGGACTGCCCTCTTTTGGTGAGAGAAAAAATAAACGATTATGTGAGAAAGACCATTTGGTCTCTGTGACCATTTCTTGCTTTGGAATGCCCTGTTTATGGTCAACATAAGAAAACTACCACAAACCAGTTTTATAACAGGCAATTATCTCAGTCAGATACAATAAACCAAATAAATTTGTCAGGATAATAATTTAATAGCTAAACAGCTCATGTAAGATGTAATGCAATGTAAGGTGGATGATGCAATAATAGGAATGACTCAGCAGGTGTGTGTATCTCTTTAAGAGCCTGAGTATAAAAGGGAAGGTCTTTTGCTGCTGTTTCCATTTTCTGCTGTAATTGCTGTGTGTTGGAGTTTGCTGTATTAACAAGTGTATGTATTTTACTCCTAGTACAAAATAAAACTGCGAACACCAATGATTGGTTACCACGGCCCTGTCACGAGATCTAGGGCCCGGATGCAGGCGTCGGTTTATTTATAACTGCTTTTCCCAAACTAACTGAAACACGGGACTCCTACAGCCTTCCTAGGCTGCTTTCGAACCGGGGATACTAACATACGAAAATTTTCAAAAATTTCCAAAAAATGATTTGAAAATTAACAGAATATGAGTCCTGGTGTTCGCATTTTTATTTTGTATTATGGATATTCCCAGGAGTCATTCGTCTGTCTTTTATGTTATTTGCAACCATTTGCTCCTAGTGTATATTTGTAAATAGTGTAATATAACCCATCATTTATCACTGTTTACTCCTGGGTTACCTCAGCGCAATAAGACTGTGCATGCTCTGACAAAATTAGTTGAAATTGTCTATTAAGAATATTCAGCAGCCAAAAGCGGCGGTTTAAATTTTCATTGAGGAAAAGAAAGAAGTCTACAATATCATTGTGGATATAACAGAGAGAAACAGAAAAAAGAAATGTTTCGGGAGCTTTAATATTTTTAAACTTTTTTATATTACTATTGGGATAGGAGCAGTTTTGAGCCATTTAATGGCTGACAGAGGCAAGCTCCCATAGCATATTATTCAAGGACACTTTCCCCTGTGGAAAGAAATTACGCACAAATTGATAAGGAGGCATTAGCCATAGTAGCAGGAATAAAGAAATTCCACGATTTCCTTTATGGTCGCCCATTTACGGTCTTTACAGACCACAAGCCTCTTCTAGGTCTGTTTACTGCAGACAAACAAACCCCTCAGATCCTTTCTCCAAGGATGCTGAAGTGGTCAATCTTTATGGCAGCCTACAATTACAGGCTAGTCCATAAGCCTAGCAAGGAAATGGGCCACGCTGATGCACTCAGCAGGTTGCCCCTGCCTAATTCAGAACCAGACCCCACACCTGCTGCAAGCATCCTGGCAATCCAGGATCTGCCAGAGTCTCCCCTTCACGCAGAGGATGTGGCTGCTGAAACAGCCACTGACAAAACACTCAGTCATGTTTTGAACTGGGTGCTGAGGGGGTGGCCAGAAGCCAGTCCTGGGACAGAATTTCACAGCTTCATCAGAAGACAAGATGAGCTATCAGCATACAAGGGCTGCATTCTATGGGGAATTCAGGTTATAGTTCCACACACATTAAGAGCAAGAGTCTTAGAATCTCTGCATGAGGGACATGCTGGAATAGTCAGGATGAAGGCACTCGCGAGAAGCTACCTGTGGTGGCCAGGGATGGATAAGGATATAGAGGCTCAAGTGAAAGGATGTCAGGTTTGCCAGCAGACCAGACCTGAAATGCCTCAAGCCCCAGTACATCGCTGGGAGACCACACAAACCCCCTGGTCTAGGATTCACATAGACTATGCAGGACCCTTCCAAGGATAGGTATTCCTCATTGTAGTGGACAGCTACTCCAAGCGGCTTGAGGTAGCACCTGTCCCTACTATGATTACTGCCAGGACCATCCAGGAACTGCGCAGAATCTTTGCCACACATGACTTACCTGATGTAATTGTGTCAGATAATGGGGCTCAATTTACTGCTGCTGAGTTTCAGTCCTTCTTAAGGACTAACATGATTAGACATGCTACCTCAGCCCCCTTTCATCCTGCTTCAAAAGGCCAAGCAGAACATATGGTCAGAACAACCAAGAAGTCACTACAAAGAATTGCGTCTTGCGGTTGGCATCATCGGCTGGCAGACTTTCTGCTCTGCCAGCATACAACCCCTTGCACATCAATGGGCCGCAGCCCAGCGGAACTGAGATGGGGATGTTGGCTGACCACGAAGCTGGACCATCTCCATCCGGACCGAGTAGCAACAGAACCAGCACAGCCCAAGCCCCCGAGGAATTTGCAAGTTGGCAACCGAGTTTGGGCAAGGAACTATGGACAAGGGGCATCATGGGTGGTAGCTGTGGTTTGCAAGGTGTCAGGGTCACTGTCATATGAAGTAGTCCTGGAAGATGGGCATGTGTTCTGCCGCCACGTCGATCAACTGCATCGGTGGCAGGCTAATCAGTCCCTGGCCACCGACAGAGAGGAGAGCCAGGAGCTGCCTGTCAGCTGTGACGCACCTGAATCTCCTGGGTCTTGCGAGACTCACAGAGAAATGCAGGATGACTTAACTTTGGTTGAGTCACCACAGACTGGAGGGACCATGCCCACAGAACAGAACTTGCTCACGGACTTGTTCCCCAGCCTTTCCGGAACTGCTCCGTTCAGAGACATGAGCACTGGTCTACTCAACCAGATCGGCCAAAAAGACACCGGTCTACCCGGCCCGATCAGTCAAAGAGACACCGGTCTACCCGAAGTGAGCGGGTCGAAGAGCCCTGGTCTACCCAGTCAGTCAAAGGGGCTGGTAGACCAGGAACCTCCGGCAGTGATGTGGTAATCAGCACGGTCGCGGAAGCCGCCTGCCTATTTACAAGACTATGTACATTTTCTTGATGTGTGATTTATCTAGGGGGAAGGAGTGTTGTGTGTTGTGAAATTAACCCAATTTCATAGGGCTGTTATAAAACGGTTAGCTAAAGATGTTCAATTCAAATCATTAACTGTCTGTGTATATATATTGCAAGCCTGTGTTTTAGGCGGGGATGTATGCTTTAAACTCATTGGCTGCCTCCTAGGGGTGGTCTGTATAAATAAGAGTCAAGCGGCTATTAGAGCCGCTTCTGTGTTGATTGAATAAATAAGCTGTTACTTTCACTCCGGTCTCTTCAATGCCTCACCCATCCCAGTATACAACACCTAGAACAGGGGTCGGCAACCTAAAACGGTGAAAGAGCCACTTGGACCCGTTTCCCTCACACACAAAAAACCTGGGAGCCGCAAAATGTGCGCATGCGCACGTGCATGCGCACGCATGTGCACACACATAATGGGGCTTGATTCTGAATTGAGTGCACTGGCCAAAAAGCGAGGTAAAAATATGGTAAATGAATGACACTTCCCTCCCCAACAATCACAGAGTGGTACTTCATCCCCTCTTGACAATCTTGACTAAGACGTGAGGGGCGGCACAAATGAGTTAAATGAAATCATTTTCACGGGTATCGCCAGTGCAGAACACAGATAAAGGGCCGCCCAGGGAAGACTTACTGCAGGATGAGGCCAAGCGGGGTTTCGCCGCTTCACTTTGGCAACAGCACGAGATGAAAGCTCCGCTGTGATTTGTGTTCCCCCGTAACCGTGGAGATAATGCCCCGCCTCTTCTCTCCCATGGAATCGCCCCCACTCGCTTCACCCAATCAATGGTCCCTGCACGACCCCTCCCACAAAAGAGCCGGTTAACAGCCGAGCACGAGGGATCCTCCCACCCATAGAATGCTTAGGGGGCTTCGTTAACGGTTTTAAATGTTTTAAATTTAACCAATTTTTAGGAGAATTCTCAGCTTCTTAAGGAGCTGATCTTGGGTGGCAGTTATGTGTGGGTTAAACGGGCGCAACTGACTTGAAGCCTCAGCATCGGCTTGTAATGTTGCCAACGACGGACTCCCTCATTTGCTCAGTGGCTTCAGTGAGGGTTGAGGGGCAACATTATGCATACCACACGGGGGAAGTCTCGCTAATTTCACGGAGTCTGATTTCTTGGTTTGAATATTTAAAACTCCTCAATGCCTGTGATTTGAATTCTGCTTCAACAGAGCCTGTCCTAGAGGACTTTTTAGGCCCCGGATACCCCCCACCCCCTCCCCCGTCAGCCCAGGAACCCTCCGGACCTTCGGTTTTCTCGGCTTGCCAACGAGGCTTGCAAACTCGGCTCCTGCCAGGGAAGCAGCACCTTTTGGGATGGGCTCTGAGCAATTGCATGCTTCGGGGAAGGAGCTTCCCTGGCAGGAGCCGAGTTTGCAAGCCTCGTTGGCAAGCCGGGAAAACCGAAGGTCCGGAGGGTTCCCTCCTGCTGCAGAGCTGCAGTGCCTGGCCCTGGGCTGAGGGGGGAGGTGCTGGGGGGGTATCCGGGGCCTAAAAAGTCCTCCAGAACAGGTTCGGGGCTGGCCCTCTTTCCCCGGCCGCAGGAGAAGGGGAAGCGTAGGCTCTCCACCTGGGCGGGCAGGCGAGCAAAACCCCGAAACTTTTTGCGTTCATTTGCAAAGAAGCAGCAAAAGCCGGTCCAGCTGGTCGTCGGGGTGCGGAACTGGGCTGCGGACACCTGCCCAACCGAGTGGAGAGCCTGCACCTCCCCTTCTCCTGTGGCCGGGGAAAGAGGGATGGACTGGGACAGCCGACTTCTGGCTGCGTGGCTGCCTCCCTCCGGAGCTGTCTTCCCCCCCCTGGCCATGCGCCACCGGCGTCTTCTCTTTGCAAAGGAACGCAAAAGGTTTCAGGGTTTTGCTCGCCCGCCCGCCCGGGTGGAGACCAGAGTTGGCGGTTCTAATGTCCTACTATTGGCCGCAGGAAAAGGGGAGGAGCAGGCTCTCCACCCGGTTGGGCAGGCATCCGCAGCCCAGTTCTGCACCCCGACGATGTGGGGCCGGGTGGCGAAGGGGCGCGGCTGCCCGGGCCGAGGAAGGTGCCACTGATGGGGCCGGGAGGTGGAGAGCCCTGTGGAAGTGGGAGGACGGCGAAGGGCTGCGGCTGCCCGGGCCGAGGAAGGCGCCACCAATGGGGCCGAGGTCGAGCCAGGCAGTGGAGAGCCCCACGGCAGCAGCGGCAGGACAGTGAAGGCCCGCAGCCGTCCGGGCCCAGATGGGGCCGGGTGGTAGAGAGCCACGCGGCAGCAGGATGACGGCAAAGGGCCGCAGCTGCCCGGGCCGAGGTGGGGCTGGGCGGTGAAGGGCCGCAGCTGCCCGGGCTGAGGAAGGCGCCACCGGTGGGGCAGGGTGGTGGAGAGCTCCGTGGCAGCGGCGGCAAGCAGAGGATGGCAAAGGGCCATGGCTGCCCGGGCCGAGGTGGGGCCAGGCGGTGAAGGGGCGCGGCTGCCCGGGCTGAGGAAGGAGCCACCGATGGGGCCGAGCAGCAGCGGCAAGGGGAGGACGGCAAAGGGCTGCGGCTGCCCGCGCCAAGGTGGGGCCGGGCAGGGAAGGGGCGCAGCTGCCCGGGCCGAGGAAGGCACCACCAATGGGGCCGAGGTCAGGCCAGGTGGTGGAGGGCCCCACGGCAGTGGCAGCAGGACAGTGAAGGCCCGCGGCCATCCAGGCCCAGATGGGGCCGGGTGGTAGAGAGCCCCACGGCAGCAGGATGACAGCAAAGGGCCGCAGCTGCCCGGGCCAAGGTGGGGCCGGGCGGCGAAGGAGTGCAGCTGCCCGGGCTGAGGAAGGCGCCACCGATGGGGCCGAGCGGTGGAGAGCCCCGCGGCAGCGGCGGCAAGGGGAGGATGGCAAAGGGCCACGGCTGCCCAGACCGAGGTGGGGCCGGGCGGCGAAGCGGCGCGGCTGCCCAGGCCGAGGAAGGCGCCACCGATGGGGCCGAGTGGTGGAGAGCCCCGTGGCAGTGGTGGCAGCGGGAGGACAGCCAAGAGGCGCCACGCAGCAGGTGGGGAAAGGGCTGGGTAGGCACCGCGGGGGAATCTCTCGACTCACGAGATGGCTGAAAGGCGCGGGTGGAGTGGGGAAGCTACCGAGACCCAAGGCGATCCCCCTCCAACTAACAGAGGCAGAGGCGGCAGCAGAGCAGGGCGAGGGGAGACCCACCGGGCAGGGAAGAGGCATCCCGAGACTGGCTCCTTACCCAGGTTCTGCCGCCTTTCCAGCAATCCTTCTGGCTCTTCCTCTGCTGCCACCACGTGCAGTCCAAAGAAGGAAAGAGGTTTGTGGGCAGTCCCACAAACCAAAGAAGTTCAACCAATCAATTCAAACTTCATGAGAAGTTTGAATTGATTGGTTGAATTTTTTTAGTCCTACTTTTTTTTTCCGGACTGCAAATGGTGGCTGAGGACAGGGAGCCGCAGGAGACGGCTGAAAGAGCCGCATGCAGCTCCGGAGCCGCGGGTTGCCGACCCGTGACCTAGAAGGACATGACCTACAACTCAGGTGGCATGCCTTTCTATGGTATGGGAAAAATAAAATACACAGATACTTTCAATATCATTATATAAGAAATGTACTTTTGTTAGAATGGGAAAAAGTAAAAGCGAAAATTTACATAAAAATACCTGCATGGCTCTCAACAATGGAAGTGTGTGTGTGTGTGTGTGTGTGTGTGTGTATACTGTATATGTATATATATTAAAACCAATAAATAACACTGATCACCAAGAGAATAAATATAAAAACATTTAATAAAATAACCTAGCTTTCGTCAGGCACTCCCGACATCATCAGGGTTCAAAGAAGGCAGTTCCTGGGAGACAACTTATATACAGCCTCTTATTGCCTGCATCTGGCTGTGTGAACGTGTAACAGGGCCCATTCCTGCACTCCAAGTACGTCCCTTCCTCACGTGTGTAGTCCTTTAATATCCTTTTTCCGTTTTTCATCGCGCACCCCTCCACCATCGATCCCGGGACTGGAAAAAAACCCCCATCACACTTGCTATTGGCAGCCATCTCCACACCTCCACCTATGCACACAGGGTCCCCTCTATCAGATGTTTCTCTGGTCCTGCAATACACACCGGTCGAGTTGCGGCCGATTCTTCTCCCCTCCACCCGCCGCAATCTAGATGTCTCCCCTTCTCCTGCAGTCCCCATCATCCCATTCCCCTACGTAACTGTTGGAATCCCAAGACAACCAATGGAAAGGAGAACCTAAGATACAGACAACACGCATATCTTTACCATACATAAACAATGTCTCCGAGGCAACAGCCAGGCTATTGGCCCCCTACAACGTAAAGGTGGCTCACAAACCCAGCCAGACTTTACGATCAAAAATTATGTGCCCTAAAGACCCACTTCCCACTGCAGAAAGATCGGCGGTGGTGTATAAAATTCACTGCATGGACTGCAAGAGTAATTATGTGGGTGAGACATCAAAAAGGTTAAAAACCCGCCTTCATGAGCATAAGTTGGCAATTAGAAGGGGTGAGCAGTACTCGCAGATATGGTCGCATATGGCCAAATATGATCACCATTTTGATTTTGATCACACGCGAGTGCTTGCAGTTGATGCCACGAAAGGGGGCCGTTTGTTAAAAGAGGATTGGTTCTCAGGGGAGGACTCTGTCAACCGACATGTTGATATGTGCCCGGCGCAACAGACTCTTAGGGCATGGCATATGAACCGGCACTGGAGGAGATCTAAACACAAGCCATATGATCGAGGAAGGAAGATTGCAGCCACCCCCCAGCACAATCGGACCGATGAGACTTCCAACGACCTCCTGCACACCACGCAGGATGATTCTACGTCAGATTGGCGACGTCATTGCGGCTCTGCAGCGAGTTGGACTAGCAAGTGCATGAAGATGACTGGACTTGATCGTGGTAGTAGGAGGAGCTCCCCATTGACCAACGCGGCAGAAGAACGGGGGATGATGATCAGCAAATGCCCAACGCCACAATGGAGGAATTCTCTTGGGGGGGAGGATGAGAATGGGGGATTTGTAACAAGGAACGGACAGAGTGTCGCTGGGTGGTGGGGA
>NW_015387666.1:0-3963 GCF_001527695.2 Protobothrops mucrosquamatus
TTTTTGAAGAATATCTATGACTTTGCATATGGAATCTACATATCAGACAGGACAATGAAGAAAAATAGCTGTAGTACTATCTCATTTCACACGAAGGAGAGGGGATCACAAAATATATCATATCCTGATATTATAGATACTAAAACAATGATGTCTTTCCCATCTTTTTTGTTACAGTTTCCAATGGAATGAAAGGGAGACATTCCTGACTTAATATGCTGTCACAAAATGGACAAGTGATGATATATTTAAGTATGTTTCTCACACAACAGGTGCTTGCATAGCTATTATTAGAAATTTGATAACCATCACAATTCATTTTAAAAATAAAATTGAACATGGCTGGGCCTGAAAGACTGTTTCTCTTGAAACCTTGTGTCAGACCCCAAAACCCCTTGCCTATTCTCTTTTGCCTTCTATTCTTTTGGGACCTGCCATTTTGTTGGGGGAGGGGGTGCATGGGGGAATATGTTGGTAACTTTTGCTTTCCTATTTCTTTGTCTGGCCTCCTCCTTTTGAGTATGGAATGTGTCTCCTTATCTAGGAGACAGTTGCAAGGAAATGAAAGCTGGAGAAGACCTTGAGATGTACGCCTGCCATACCAGTCAGCCAGCATTTGAGCCACCTGTGGATTGGTTGGAGTTCAAATGGACATTATGACTTTGGTGGGAGGAGCCATATTGCTTGCTTTAATTATATCATTCACGCAGGCTTTTCTTCAGATCTCGCCTTACATTCCCTGCTATCACTAGTCCCTAATAAAAGTTCCTTTTGAGACAATCCCTGTTCCAAGAGTTCTGCTTTCTTGGGTGATTGGTTGAAGTGGGTCCTGACACCTTGATGATCTTAAGGAAAATAATATGGGGGAAAAGCAGCACAATGACCCGAAAGAGGGAAAAAGACTAGCTAAAATAATTACTTCAGAAGTTTAGTTAAAGATCTAAGTTTGTAATCCCCAGATGTTGAGGTCCAACAAGTTTCCTTATCCATACTGTTAGAGAAAAGGGATTCCTACAGCTAGACAACACTAAGAAACCAAATTTGGGAAAGAACAATAAAGCTTACACTGTTATTTTAAATAACACTGCCCTGGTGGCACAATGGTTAGAATGCAGTATTGTAGGCTAACTCTGCTCACAGCCTGGAATTTAATCCTGATGAGGCTCAAGGTTGACTCAGCCTTCCATTCTTCTGAGGTCGGTAAAATGAGGAACCAGATTGTTTGGGGGCAATGTGCTGACTCTGTAAACTGCTTAGAGAGGGCTGTAAAGCACCGTGGAGCGGGATATAAGTCTATGTGCTATTGCCATTGCCACTTTTCTGTTTGAACAGTACAAATTATTGTGATCAAAAATTGGGTNAAAAAAAGCTAATTTTGGTTAATTCAAAATTCATCTGTGGAAATATTTGCCCGAATATAGTGGTCATTGTTTTTTTGTGAAGGTATTCTGTAAATGACCCATGTGAAATAAATTGCATGCTCTCTAGGCCAAAAGGCCGGTTTTGTAACAGCTTACAAAACTCATGCCACAAGATGGGGCACGATTGTACTTTCATGATTCTTCTTCTCACAGCAGATCGAGTGTGGCCGTTAAATGAATACAGCTGAATAGCTTGTAATGTATTATAAGCTTTCAATCCAGCACACTTAGGGTCTCCCCAAATGCTGCAAAATGATTTACAAACTGCCCTGAAAGGTTTCTCTTGTGCTTGGCTGTTTCTTATCATTGGTCTCTTTCTTCATATTTCCTGTGGAGGAAATAGCTGTGTATCAAGGAGGAGAAATATTAAATAATAGCAAATGGTAAGGCCTTTTATGCCTTTTTAATGTTAGTTTATCATCCTTTATCAGGCTTTGCTTTGATTTGTGCCTTACTTACTTTGTCTGTGTAATGATAAGGGGATCAATTTTAAAACTGGATATTAAAAACAGAGCAGAGAATATAAACAATAATCTCATCAGATGTAGCTCATTTTACAGGAAAAAAATACGTAAGAAGGGATATCTAATTTGGATTTGAGTTCTGAAAGATTTTAACCATCATGGAACTGGGTTCAATTAAGATGAATAGCTCATGGCTTCCTAGATCAAGTGGTTGAAGGGCTGGATTGATAAAAGGTAGAACAGAATGGCCAATTTATAGCTGACAAGCTAGATTATAAAAAGAAAATATTAACTTTATGACTTTGGTTAAGCAGTTGTGATTCTTATAGTAGACACAATTAGAATATTTTAAGGCAAAGGCCCCCAACCTTTTGGGCACCAGGGACCAGTTCCATGGAGAGAGGTTTTTCTGTGGCCCAGAGGGGACGTGGTTTCATGTGCTGCCTGCATATCGCGGATGGGGCTTTGTTTGTTTGTGTGGACTGGTTGCTGGCATGCTGCAGCCAGGTACTGGTCCACGGAGCGGGGGTTGAGGACCCCTCTTTTAGGGGATCAGAGCTGAAACACTTAAATTTTTTTAAACTCTTTTTTTTAAGAAAAAGGATCTGTGACCTTAGTAATAATAAAAATGATATAACTTCCAATCCACAAATGATGTGAAGTAAAAAAATAAACAATGGTATACACCTCTATGAAGCCTAAATACGGGTAACTAATTAAAATGAAATAGAATAAAAATATTATTTACTAAAAATAAGTAATCAGCTTCTTTGTGTACACAAGGCATCTAAAAGCTGCTTATTGATAGGTTACCCTTAATACTACAGATACTGTAGCAAAATAGTGACTGTGGACTTGATTTAGTAAAGAAAAAGCAGACAGGACTGACATATCTCTTAAGTGGGATCTATTTTCATAGAAATATTCCTACCATTTTGGTTGTCACACAGGCCAGCTCAATATCGCTGAATGCTAACCAGCAGGAGACAAGATCTTGCCTTTTTCCAAAAGTTTTTTCTTGCAACTTGGAGATAACTCTGGATTTCAAGTACAACAGTCCCCATTAGACTTGTCCTGCATGAATTTATCCACTCCACTCCCCTTTAAAGCCATAGTAAGTGGCCATCACCACAATTTGTACTAAAGAATTCCATTAATTAGGTGCTTCCATTTGTCTGTTGTAAAATCTCTCTCCACTCAGTTTCTTTGGAAGAATTCTGGACCTTGCATGTTGAGGGGAAAAGAAAGAGTTCTCCCTGTCAACTTTCTTAATACCCTGTTTTATATACCTCTGTAAAACAGAATTAGTTCTACGTTACACTTACAATTTGTTTCGGAAACATGATGCCAGTCATTCTTTATCCCCGTATTCTTCCTCATTGTCATATAACCTGAAACTAACAGAGTCTACGAGAACTTAATTTAAAATATATGTGACCTCCTTAGATTTTTCAACACAAAAGTGTAACTAAATGTTCTTTCATAATTTCCGTATCAGATGTTTTTGTCTTCTCTATGACTTTTGCCTTGCTTTGTTTACTATTTAGCTAGATGAAATGCTGGACACATTATCCATTATTCTGTGAATTTGGCTTGGCTTAATAGAGATATTGCCTTGATATGAATGTCTATGTTTTATGTAGCAAAGCATCAGTTAGCTCACATATTTTAAAGCTATGGTACTTTTGCTGTTAATGAGCTGTAAGAGTCAATTAATATCATCTGTTTCATGAGTCCCTATTGTGAAATACAAGGTGACAAATTAGGACTTTTGTTTATAGTCATCACAAATTGTTGAAATTGCATAAGACTCAGCAGAAGATACAATATTTATTTAATTATAACTTTTAAAAATCTATTTTCTGTTATCTCTTAAAAATTTTTGAAGAATATCTATGACTTTGCATATGGAATCTACATATCAGACAGGACAATGAAGAAAAATAGCTGTAGTACTATCTCATTTCACACGAAGGAGAGGGGATCACAAAATATATCATATCCTGATATTATAGATACTAAAACAATGATGTCTTTCCCATCTTTTTTGTTACAGTTTCCAATGGAATGAAAGGGAG
>NW_015387666.1:5025-44495 GCF_001527695.2 Protobothrops mucrosquamatus
GGCTCAAGGTTGACTCAGCCTTCCATTCTTCTGAGGTCGGTAAAATGAGGAACCAGATTGTTTGGGGGCAATGTGCTGACTCTGTAAACTGCTTAGAGAGGGCTGTAAAGCACCGTGGAGCGGGATATAAGTCTATGTGCTATTGCCATTGCCACTTTTCTGTTTGAACAGTACAAATTATTGTGATCAAAAATTGGGTCAGAACACTCAGTTTTCCAAATGAAATCCATATGTATCTGAAAATAGACAAATAATCATTATAAATCCCTTCCATATTGCTCAGCAGGGTCTAACATTTTACCTTACTCTAGTTTACTGTTTTATGGCATGTGTACACTGGCTTTATTATCCTTTCTTTAAGTCTGTCCTCCAAAAACTAACTTGGAGCCACTTGGAAAGTCATTAAACTCCAGTTCACCTGAAAATACTGTCAATCCTTTGAATCCTTTTCCCCCCCCCCTCATTTCTAAAACTTCAGGAAATTCTGTTAGGATAGTATTGTGAGCTATTTAACGACAGCTTAAATCTGAAATGTTGAAATCCAGGTACATCTTGCCGCCTATTACTCTTGCTGTTTTCCTCATCTGCACTTATATTTCAGCTACTGAGAAGAATGAGCAATGTTTTATCTTACAAACTCAAATCAACAGACAGTTTTCAAAACTATCTTCTTTGGGGGTAAGGAAAGGTCACAGCAAAACCAAAACATGCAATAAAATGCAATTGCCCAGAGCTCAATTTCTGCCCTGACCTCCTGCTGGCTTCTAGCTCTTATTGTACCACTTTCATTTCCCAATCCAGATGTTGCCAATGGGCCTTACGTAACATCAGTTCCGATGAAAACCTCTTGAGTGTTTGAGGAAGGACACAGAGCTTGCAAATTCCCGTAAAGCTATAATTTCAAGAACCCATTAAATATTTAGACACTTATTTTTCCTACAGATGTTAGGCACCTTTCTATTCAGAAAGGAATTATTACTGAAACGTTACCATATTCGTTCCTCAAATGTTTCTGCTCAAATGAAATTCTTTTAATTCTGTTTCTTCCATCTTTTCTATACATTGTAGAAGATCCCCAGAACTTTCCAGAGAAAAGCTTTACAGGCAGGCCAGAAGTTGTAGAAGAGGTAAAAGTTGTGGAATTAACTTTCTTCTCCATCAACAGGAAATAACAATGCCCTTTCTGTAGCTAAATTCCAAAATAGCCTTTCAAAACAACCTAAATATTGTCACTTTTTTTCTTTTTTGTTATGGTTGATTTATAAATAAGCCATTGTCAGGTTCAACTGAAAAAAAACTGGTATAACTTCACATCAGTAAAAATGTTGTATTCCTACAAACAAAAATGCATTTTATTGAGTATAATTGGGGACACACAGCTGATTTCCCAAACCTAAAAAGTGTAAAAATGAAACATTATTAAAGGCTCGTATAAGTAATGCATTTTTCTCTAACCTTGAAGATTTTATTGGAGATATTCTGTAACGAGTTATCTATTGGAGTGCAGATCTTTCAGGTGTGCTTGGAAAAAGACTTGGAATAAAATCATTGCTGTTTCTCCTTGTCTGGTGACCTCAGTTCTCCCTGTCCAGTGATTCCTAGCTGTTTAGTTACATATCCCAGTGTTTGTTCATTCCAGGGACATCTCTCATTTTAATGGAGATTGTCTTCTATTCTGGAATATTATAACTCAGCAAAAAATGATGGATGTCTCTCATTTCAAAAAGCTATATATAGCTCAAAACTTTGACAGTGCAAACACAGATCCTTGGTAGTGTCCCTTATTTTTGAAAATTATGTTTTGCCTCTTTGCCCCATCATGTAATTGTTGTGGTTGGCAAGTGATGAGGAAGACTGGTGGAGGTGGCACAACTGCATGCCAGCATCTCCTTCCACATTCGAAAATTATCCATCATTAATGAGCTTTTTGCCACAGTGAGTGACTAATCTGGGGAGGCTTGGCCGGTCTACTGAGAAATGGGGGAACCAACTGTGCGAATGTGTATCAGTTAAGCTCTCTGTTATAATTCCTTTCTAAACAAAATTTCACCTATAACTGCTACAAGTTACTAGCAGTCACAAGGATCCATAGGCCCATTCAAATAGCTACTTTACTTAAATGGACAGCTGAGGAAAGCAAATGCTATTTATCTTAATATCAGAGAAATAGAAGGTACTGGACTATTAATTTTTGTAGACAACCCATAAATTCTGTTTTGTTCAACTAAGATTTTTTTTTTTACTTAGTGCATCTATGGATAGGCTTTCTTATATTAATGAACACAAGGATGGGGCAAAAAAAGGAAGAACGTCTATTCACTCTCCTCCTTCAGGTATACACTAAACACTAAAATAACGTTGAATAAGATTCACTCACCCCACTGATTAAGTTCACAGATGCCAGAGCTATGAAGCTGCAATTTTAATGTTGAATGGAAGTTCTGACTGAGATAAGAAGCTTCGGATCAAATTTGCCAAGATGTTGGAGAGGAGGAATGGTTGAATGGTTTCCACTGAAATTCCAGCAAAAGAGTTTGAATGCAAGGCATGGAAGGCAGGTCCACTAGCATGCCTGTGGAAGAACAACAGAAAATAACATATATTTAAGCATTCCCAAGCCATGCACAATGCTTACTTATTTATTTAGCAAATGTATCTGGCCATCCATATAAAGGAAATAATTCTGGGTGGCTAACAAGAAATTAAAACAAAAACATACATATAAAAACCTTTAAAAAAAGAACAATAAAAGACAATGGGGCAAAATATTAAACGCACTGAACCCCTCAATTAATATAGAACAAACTACACATGCATAAAACCTGGGGGAAGATCTGGGTTTTTAACAGCTTCCAAAAGATCAACAGGATCAGGGCCATCCAAATTCAATGCAGGTGCTGTGACAGAGAAGGCATACTTCCTGGATCCCATAAGAGGATATTGCTCCATAGAAAGGACACGTAGCTTCTCCTCTTTCCATTTCAATGAGATGTATATGCTTAGTTTCTCCCTGCCCTCCTAAGCACGCCCCTTCATATGCTCAGCTAATAAAATCACTTAGCTGATCTTTCACCTTGCCCAGGCATTCTAAGTTAGAACATGAATTTGGAAGTCTAGTAGGATATGATCAAGATATAGCACAAAACTATCTTAGCACATTTTATTTAAGATATATTTGTCAATGCTCAGTTCAGACCTATCAGGTTTGCAAAGATGTTTTCATCCTTGAACATATCTTTGCATTTTAAAATATTTTTAGAAGGGATATTTTTGTCTATTTTGTTTTAATGCATTGAAAGTATGCCAACAACAAACTTTCAGATGATTTACATCTTTCCCCATATCAAGCAGTGATAGCAAGACAGATATAGATGTCTAGGCCATTTACAACCTAATTAATTATGTCCTTGGTATCATTTTCTATTTTAAAAATATCCCTAAGCTTACAATTTAACAACAATAATAATGTTATAGCTCCACATGATTGAATGATGAGTGACAATAAAACAGAATATTAAATAAGACAATTCAAAAAGTGTACAATTGTTATTCTCAATCATGGGCAATCATTACTTTCAATCTAAAAAATTATGGTTAACTTCAGTGATATTATCATGTAGCTAAAGTTGATCTAAATTAAGAAGGAAGAGATTTTTTTTTCAGTAAAAAATGGTACAAGACTGCATCTGGTGCTAGCATAAAATAGCACAAAGCTACTTCAAAAAACAAGAAGTATATATGTGCCTGGCAACTTATTTTTTAAAAAAGAATTGCAGAATGAACTTTAAATTTTTAATTCATTATTTCATAAAAGAGAAGGACAAAGTTAAAATGAATGAAGTTGCTTTCCCAACAGCAAATTACAATTCATATCTGATCAAACTATGACAAACAAATAGTGAGAATTCTCATATTACTAATCAAGCAAGAGAGAGTGTAATACACAAAATAACAGAAATATCATGAATTTTCCACATTCCAAAACTGTGTTTTACTATCTGATGTCAGTTGGGCTTTATTGTGCTCTTAAAATAGAATTCAGATTTTAACACCTTTTTATTATAAGAAATGCCAGTAACTACACAACCTATTTGGTGTAATGGCATTGACCAAGAAATCAGGAGGCTGTGAGTTCTAAACCTATCTTAGGCCTAAAAAAACTGACTAAGTTTGGATCAGTCATTTGCTATTAACCCAATTCACATTTGGAGTTGCTGTTATAGGGAAAATAAGAGGATTGTTATGTTTACTGCCTTAAGTTGTATATAAAAAAAGGATGAAATAAAAATCTAAAAAAATCCCTCTGATCACCAATATTAATATAGTTGTGTTGTAAAATGACTCCTTAACTACAAGGGAAAAGATAATTCATTTTTCTGAAAAAGTTCCATTTTATGCATTTACTTCCAATCAAAGTGTACCGGATTTCAGCTTTCACTTCTTTTACTTGATGCGGTTTATTTAAAAACAGGCATGATTTAAGCTTCAAAGTTGTGTTCCAATGAACATAGCAATACATGAATAGGACTGGACTGCTAAAATCATGTTAAATACATAGATTATATTCCATGACTAGAATAGAATAGAATAGAATAGAATAGAATAGAATAGAATAGAATAGAATAGAATAGAAGAGTTGAAAGGGACCTTCGAGGTCTTCTAGTCCAACCCCCTGCTTAGGCAGGAAACCCTATACTATTTCAGACAAATGGTTGTCCAATCTCTTCTTAAAAACTTCCAGTGCTGGAGCATTCACAACTCCTGGAGGCAGGTTGTTCCATTATCTGTCAG
The DNA here is from genome assembly GCF_001527695.2 of Protobothrops mucrosquamatus. Taxonomy (NCBI): domain Eukaryota; kingdom Metazoa; phylum Chordata; class Lepidosauria; order Squamata; family Viperidae; genus Protobothrops; species Protobothrops mucrosquamatus. The sequence continues at coordinate 9,817 of NW_015387666.1, forward strand.
GAAATTTCTCCTTAGTTCTAAGTTGCTTCTCTCTTTGGTTAATTTCCATCCATTCCTTCTTGTCTTGCCTTCAGGTGCTTTGGAGAATAGCTTGACTCCCTCTTCTTTGTGGCAACCCCTGAGATATTGGGATACTGCTATCATGTCCCCCCTCATCCTTCTCTTTGTTAAACTAGACATACCCAATTCCAGCAACCGTTCCTTATAAGTTTTAGCCTCCAGTCGCCTGATCATCTTTGTTGTTCTTCTTTGCAACTTTAAAAGACATAGTGCATACAAACATAATCTGTAAATAACAGTATATTAAACAGCTGGTAGTCAGTATAGGCTAGAGGTTTTATAAAGTACAATAGTGTTACTCATTCCTTTAGGATAATATTCCAATTATAACAGAATGAGAAATAGGTTTTGTGCAAATGATAATTATGTATAAAAATTAAAATATGTAAAAAGAACAAATCTGAGATTCTTGGCCTTATCCTAATCTCCATATATTCCTGATGCATTTTGCATGGGAGAGTATGTAAAATATACATTTTTCCTGGAAAGCTTAAAAAACACATGGGAATAGTCTCCATCTTTTCCATCTTAGACCACTAATATACCATAGCTTAGATTACGGGAATAATGAGATCAATATTAATGGGATGAGCATTATGTTCTAAAACTGCTGAACTAAAACTTCCCATGATTTTGGAAACCAAAGCCATTTAAACCTTAGCAATGAGGAAAGAACAGTTCAATTAATGTAACACTTACTATACCAAAAGCTGAGCTATGTTGTGATGTGCAAACCAAATCACCCCGTACAATAGAATAATGCCTGCTAGTGTCTCTGTGTGACAGCTCTAATAACAAGTGAAAAAGCCTCTTTCCTGCAGTCGACACTCCTTTCAGTGAGTTTATTGGCCATATCAAGTTAAATGTTAATTGCAGGCTACAAAGAGGTTACTTATCCCTTTGTAATCAAATCTCTCTTTCATTAACTACCTGTGCAACCGTATACCTGCTACTGAACATTTGACTGAGCCTTTTGTGTTCAGAGCACAGGGTAGCAAATGGGCAATAGCTGAGATGCCTTAAAAGCTGTGCTACAGTCCTTGGAGGATGGCAAGCCACAAAAACTCATTTTAAGCTCTGAATACAACCAACTGAAAACGCCACAGAAGGGTAAAAGGCCAAGATATAAGAAAAAATGTAAAGCATTTTAGCTTTTTGGAAAGACTCATGGAGCCAGAGAACTCAGAGAAATGAAATAGACTCTTCTTCCCATAATTACTTTCTCATTACTTACTGACCTCCCAGGGCGACCTTGGTCAGTTCACTTTCTCCACCTAACCAAAGTATTCCAAGTGTGATCATTCAAATGAGCCATCTATTTTCCCCCTTTGAAGACATAACTACGTGAATGTATCATATCAGTAACTCATGAGGCTGTCATTCCACCTGAATTGTATTTTCTCCATTTTTTTTCTCCACCCTTTCCCAGAATTGATTTGATTTGATTATGTGCCATCAAGTTGCTGTTAACACTATTACACTGATAGATCTTCTTTAGGATGATCTGTCTCCAACCTTGTTCCTTTGGTCTTCCAGTGGTGCACCTATTGCTGCTGTAATTGAGTCCATCCATCTTATTGCCGGTCACTGTCTTCTCTTTCCCACATCAGAGTCTTCTCGAGAGAGCTAGAGCTTCATATATTGTGTCCAAAATGTGATAACTTCAGCCTGGTCATTTGGGCCTTGTGTGAGAACTTTAGATTCTTTTTTTTTTAAAGATCCATTTGTTTTTTTGTTTGCTTTTGGCTATTATCAGTCTTTGAGATAAGTCAGGGAGTAGAGAATTCTACTTCACTGATAGAGGCTACAACAAAACCTTTGTCTTTTCCTCCTGTTTATTTCAAAAAGTATCAAAGTGAGCTCATCTTAAGTTTCTTCTTTGCTCCCCTCCTGTTTTTACATTCTAAGATGATCTTATGGCTGCCACATCCTTCAAAGCTGTCTCCATATTTCCCTATAACTATCCATGGTATTTTCAAGAGTCTGTTTCAACACCAACGTTCAGAATTGTTAATACTTTCTTTACGCTTCTTCTTCAAAATCCAAATTTTTCTTCAGAGAGTATCATAGGGAAAACTGTTGTCTGAACATTTCTGAAACTGTCTTGATAAAAACATGTCACAGCATCTGGATACCTTTTCTAAGGTCTTCATTTCTACCCTACCACATGCAAGTCTGCAGATATTTCTTGACTGCTGATTCCTGTATTGATTGTTGGTCCTAAAAGTCAAAAGCTATTAAGCACTTCAATATTTTCATTGTCAATTCTAAAGCTGGTTGCTATACTTGTGATATTAGTTTGATCTTCTTTATATTTAATCATAGTCTCTCTCTCTCTCTCTCTCTCCCTCTCTCTCTCTCTCTCTCTCTCTCCATACATACATACATACATACATACATACATACATACATACATACATACATACATACATACATACATATATATATATATATATATATATATATATATATATATATAGTGCTTTTTTTGTAAAAAAAAAAAAAAAAGGTGCCGGAACTCACACATGTCATGCAACCCGCCTTGCCTACCCTACAAGGTTCCATCAAAAAAAGGTGCTGGAACTCCGTTCTGGGCATTCTATGACAAAAAAAGCCCTGTATATATATATTTAAAAAATCTTTTTTTTTGGATGGAGCTTCAACGGCTGGTAGTTTTTTTTCCCCATGTAGAGGTCTAATATGTGTTTAATGATCTTTACCATTATTTTCCTAGTCTTTGATATTAAAGATATTCATACAATCCATATGGTATAAAAGATGGAGAGCAAGTATCTTATTCAAAGAAAAACAAAGATGGAAGGACTGTATTGAAATTCTGTACTGAAGTAGAGATGTCAATAACCAAGATATCTTAGATTATATTCTCTATTTACAAAGAATCTGTAGTATTAGAAGATGAAACAGATAAGCATTCCAATTATAACCAAGTTGGAAAACTATGGAAAATCTACAGAAATATGACAAGCAACAGAAGAAGAAAAACTTGTAAAGGTTCTAAACTAATATATAGGCCAACACATTTGGAGAATGAGACAAGGACTAACAGATAAGAAAACCAAAGAAATAAAGAGATATTTTCTTTGTTTTTCCATGTCCATGTTCTTCTTCAATGTCTTTACAGATGACATTGTGCTGCTTGTTTCTTTGAATGGCACTCTGAAATTTTGTAAAATGTTTTCCAAGTACTCTTGTAGGAAGAGTTTGCAAAAATAATTAAGCTCATTTACCATGGATGGAAGCTAATCAAGGAGAGAAGCAACCCAGAACTAAGAAGAAATATTCCTGACAATTAGAACAATTAATCAGTGGAACAACTTGCCTCCAGAAGTTGTGAATGCTCAAACACTGAAAGTTTTAAAGAATAGATTAGACAACCATTTGTTTGAAATGGTATAGGGTTTTCTGCCTGAGCAGGGGGTTGAACCAGAAGACCTCCAAGGTCCCTTCCAACTCTGTTATTCTATTCTATTCTGTTCTGTTCTGTTCTGTTCTGTTCTGTTCTGTTCACTTCTAATACCAGTTTCAAACATCCCATTTCACAATCTAATTCTCCTCTTAATATTGCCTATGTATAGAAACTAGAAAACCCAGGAAGTTTTCAGGTTGCCTTCAAATGTCTCTTAAGCAATGAAAAGCCAGAGATTATAATACAGTATACTGATTAAGATGTTGTTAGTATAGGAACACAAAGACCTAAATTCTAATCTCCCATTAGACTAAAAAGCTACCTGGTGACATTGGAGTAATATTCCTTGGTCTCAGAACCAACCTACCTTCTCAGGATTGTTGAAAAAAATAAAAGGGAGGAACACTGCATATACCCATTCTGAACTTCTGAATGAAAGGTGGCATGTAAATTAAATAATAAATAAATTGATTCTATTTGACAACTTTAATCAAGTAGAAGACCTAATTCCAATGTTTTATTCAGAAAGTAATTCAGTTGTCGAGAAAAACGAAAGCTCCTGAATGAAAGGCAGGGTATAAATAAACAAACACTAACTCCTTTGGTTATTTCACCCATTCAATGCTCACTTAGCTCTATTTAAATGCACACACAGCATAAAAACATACAACACACATATGCACACACTTACATATGCAAACACAAAGCTTGATGTGCTATTCTACTGGCTTCTTGTCCCCCCCCCCAAACTTTTTAATGTGTGTGTGTGTGTGTGTGTGTGTGTGTGTGTGTATGTGTGTGTGTGGTGTGTTATATAATATAATGTTATAAAAATGTTATATGGCATAGCTCCACCCTTTTATACTTGTTTCTTAGTGATTCAACTCTTATCACTTCCTTTCCCCCATGGGTGCCATTGTTAAAATATTTGTTTTAAGCTGACCTCAGAGTTAGTATGCTTGGAAAGTGCAAAAATAGGAAGATATTTGACACGGATTCACACATTAGCCTAGGAGTCGTGCTGTAGCAGTAATGATATCTAGCACATCCAGGGACCAATGCCTGCTGTACTGTGGATTCTTTATATTAAGTATGTAGCTGTTGAGATTTAGGTGAGAAAGCCTTGAAATTTAAAAAAAAAATCACAATTGCAAGAGCTCTATCCACTCGAATCATTTCCTTTTTACATCAAGAATAAAGTCTTAGACCCATTTTCAAATGGACTGTTAAATGTTCTGAAAATTACATACCATGATATCTTCTTTGAAGACAGCTAGAGTTTAATGTTTTCTAGAGCTGGACTAAAAGTGCTTCAGCCCATTTTATGTTATGTTTTACTCATGCATGACATCCTTTAAACTATTCATGCATGATATCCTTTAAACTCAAAATTAGAAAAACAACAGTTTCGTTTTTCTCAGACCATCTGTTTCTGGATACGTGACCCATACTGAAAGCTAAGCATTGTAAAACCATATTGCCTTCCTAGATTGTCTCACTGTTTTCCACATTTTGAATCATTCTGCAATATGGATGTATGTACAGTACATTTAAACATACCTGAGACTGAAGCCTTTTAAAAGCTCACTCGTCTCAATGCCTGTGAAGGTACCTGCAAGCTGACAAGTGCTTTTTGTGGCTGTAATTAACTTGATGGAGTAATTATAGTCATTTGACTGCTTTAAAGAGCAGATATCAAATCAAATATTACCTATCCACTCCCCTTTCTGGAATAAAGGATATAAAAACATATGCCTCTATAATGTAGAACTGGAACCTGATTACAGGCACTTTAATACAACAGTCATACTATCCACAAATTCTGAATCCACAAATCTTGGATTTCTGTTTCTAATGATTTGCAGGTAAACAAAACCATGTTTTAGATCCTACTTTTTCTTTCAAAAATAGATAAAAACTAAGGTTTTTTTTCAGGTGCCTGTATTCTCTACCACTTATACTCCAAAGAGGACTAGTTAACACATGCCAGAAAAAAAAATTGAACAATAGAAATATGGCAATTGGTAATGACATCGAAGTACAACATAAAATCACTATTAATACCAAATTAAAGTTTTCATTTTGAAATTGAAGAGAAGCAACCTAGAATCAAGGATAAATGTCCTGATAGTTAGAACAATTAATCAGTGGAACAATTTGCCTCCAGAAGTTGTGCATGCTCCAACACTGGAAGGTTTTAAGAAGAGATGGGATAACCAGGGCTTTTTTTCTCATAGAACGCCCAGAATGGAGTTCCGGCACCTTTTTTGGATGGAACCTTGTAGGGTAGGCAAGGCGGGTTGTATGATGTGTGTGAGTTCCAGCACCTTTTTTTTTTTTTTTTTTTTACAAAAAAAGCACTGGGGATAACCATTTGTCTGAAATAGTATAGGATTTCCTGCCTGAGCACTAGAAGACCTCCAAGGTCCATTCCAACTCTGTTATTCTGTTCTGTTAAATTAATAATATGATGTTTATAGGGCGAAAGAAACGGGATAATTAAACTCTCTTCGCCTAAAATTGAAAGGCCATTAAGGTAGGCATCCAGTGAATGCTTCTTGAGAAAACATTCTATATATGAATCTTTCATCAAAGGTACCTTTCTTCCTCATATAGATAGCTTTCAAACTGAGAGTGGATTTGGACAGCAGTGTCTGCTTATGATCCAAGTAAATCCACAGCTCTAATTTTCAATCACAAGATAGAATACAGAATAACAGAGTTAGAAGGGACCTTGGAAGTCTTCTAGTCCAACCCTTTGCTGAAGCAGGAGATCCATACTGCCCTGGTTGTCTGTCCAACCTCTTCTTAAAAACCTCCACTATTGGAGCACTCATAACTTCTGAAGACAAGCAGTTCCACTGATTAATTATTCTCACTGTCAGGAAATTTCTCCCTAGTTCTAGGTTGTTTCTCTCCTTGATTAGTTTTCATCCATTGCTTCTTGTCTTGCCTTTAGGTGCTTTGGAGAATAGATTGACCTCCTCTTCTCTGTGATAGCCCCTTAAATACTGAAAGGCTGTTATTATGCACCTAGTCCTTCTCTATGTCAGACTAAACATACCTAGTTCCTACAACCATTCATAATATATTTTAGCCTCCAGCCCCCTAATCATCTTTATTGCTCTTCTACCACTACCACATACCACCACCATACTGGTAAAACTCAATAGCAATGTTTTTCTACTTTGTTTAAACAAAATCATCCTAAAACAATGCTGTGAAATATGTGGCCAACATAACACATCAATTTAAAGTTTAAAAATGCCATAATAGCTTCTCATGAAAACAGAAAAGAACCCATATGGACCCTTCCTTCATCTAATGAGATCACTGCATCATTTCCACATATTCTTAACTCTTAAAGACTATAAGTGGCCATTTAAAGACATGGTGAAATACATTTTTTAATTGATTATATGCCAAGAAATCAGTGTCAACCCTTAACGGTCACATTGATAGATCTTCTGCAAAATGAACTGTCCTTCAAGTATTCTTGAAAGTCAGATCAATCTATTCTTCAGCCATCATTTCAATAAACAAGTACATCTACCTCTTTGCTGGTTGCCCTCTTCTCTTTTCTTCCAACACTTTTCTAGTTTAATGAACTTCTCAAGAGAGGCTACAAATGGGAAGATTTATGCATTTCTTCCATTTCTAAGGTCAACCGCTTGACAAGCAATTTTGGGAAGCTTACAAGAGGATTAAAATGAATTATTTTAATTTATTTATTAAGTCATTAAGGACCAGAAATGGTTGCTGTCTTTGTTCTGTGCTTGAAGGGAAAATCTAGCATTCCATTTCCATCAATATGAAGGAATACATTATTATCAATTGCAATCCCAACATACCAATTCTATATCTTGTGTCTAAATAGCTCATGTGCAATAATTAAACCATCATCCATTATTTTAACTCTAAACCCTAGTTCAATGGTGGTGAACCTATGGCACGGATGCCAGAGGCGGCACTCAGAGCCTTCTCTGTGGGCACGTGCACCGTTGCCCCAGTCCTAGGCCTTCAGCTGGGTTTTATAAAACCTTTTCGCTTTAGACCTCTGCCGCCATGTGCAAAAAAAAAAAGGTTCAGTCAATTCAACTTCTCGCGGGAAAAAAAAAGATCTTGCAAAGTTGGAATTGATTGATTGAACTTTTTCTGCCGTTACCACCAGTCTGCCGTTACCACCGTAGCCACACCCACCCAATTAGCCATGCCCACTCAATGGGCCACACCCACCCAGCACTCGACAATTCATAAGTGGGTTTTGGGTTGCAGTTTGGGCACTCAGTCTCTAAAAGGTTCACCATCACTGCCCTAGTTGAATATATCTGTGGAAAGGCTGCATATGATTAACTAATTAACTGCATGGTACTACAAGTGGCTTCACTCTTCCATAGCTTTTTTCTGTTTTTCAATGTGTACATTACAAACACATTTGAAGTAAACCCCAAACTTAGCATTCCTTTCATGTCTTTAGTTACCTGGATGGGATATGCATTATGTTCTAATCATACTGGATTTAACTTTTCATGAATTGCTGGTCCCGTGTTAAATTTATTACATGTTCAAGGGGAGCAGCATGTGTTCCCATTAAAGAAATAAAAGATGTTCACAGGAAACTCTCTTAAGAAAGCGTAAGACACTACAAACAAGTTCTTACTTCAAAATACCCCATAAAATTGACTAAAAATTCAAAACAATGTTTGTTCACTGGGGGGAGAGAGCAGGGGGAGGGGATGAAAGAGAGAACTGTTAGAGAGAGGTAGGATGGTGAGGAGTTTTTTTTTTTCCCAGTCATTTAATCAATGCACTCAAAGGAAAATTGATACGTCTGCTACAAAAAGTCAAGGCCACGGGAGCCGTTAACCTACAGAGTTTCAATGCTCAGCAGAACCTTCTGATAGGTGAGGAGTCCCAGTGCACAGCATGGGCATTAATGGTGGGAAGGGGGAGCTGCTTGTCATCAGTGCTTAAAGAGTAGTGTGACCTGAGAAGGTCAACCAGGTTTCTCAAATGCCTGAAAATGAATAATAACTCACACCTGGAATCTTAAGTGGCACTGCTTTGTGAATTAAAAGGAGCTATAAGAATCACACCTGAAACTACTTTTAATAAGAATGTCTGGACTGTCCCAATATAGAGCCACTGTTCTTTGTTGCCATATCTGAAACCTTGAGAAAGGCATAGCACAATGGAACAGTTTACCACTTAATATTATTTCAGAGAATAATTACTTCACTGTTTTCTGAACCTGCAGATAAAACTGGGGTGGAATCAATTCACATTTGTTTTTACTTTGACCTGTCTCCAATTTTTTTAAAGCCTCTAATTCTGCTTTTCCTATGCATGAAGAAATACATGCATTGAGCTAAGAGTTAAGTTTTAGAATGCAATTTCATCTTTCTGAACCTTTCAAATTAAAAAGGGATACCTTTTTTCAAACATGAAGAGGATGCCGCTATATCTAACTATCCTGTAACTGTGCTTGTGAGTTCTGGTCATGGCAACCTCACTTTAGCGGGAAAAACATGGTTTAAAAATCATCTTCCTGGATGGACAAGTTTGACAGTTTTTCATTCTGCCATATTCTTTGTTTAAATGAAAACAAACAAACAAAAAACATCCCATGCTGCTTTGAGTATCTTCTGGTTAAGCGTTCTAGATCTGAGTCACACAAACCTGGACATCCATTAGATGGTAACATAGTTTTCTTTATTTTTCTGGTGCAATCTTGTGCTTCTACAGATTTTGGCAACCTAATTTCATAGTTTTACCTCTATACCATGAAGGTAAATTATAGGAACAATAAAGTTATATTTTCTTTCCAATTTTTTTTTGGGGGGGAGAGGTTTGAGAAATCTCTCTTTTGCCCATTCCTATTTAATGAGAATTTATTTTCAATCTGTGGAAAAACATTTGAGCAAGTGACAACATTCACTATAAAGCATTATATAAAAGCAGCACAAATCTTCAAACTAAAAAAGCCCTGAAAGAATTCATTGCTTTAAAAAAAATAGTAAAATTGCCATTTTGTGCTTTGTTTGATAGCTAGTAATTCAGAATTCCTTCAGAATTGTAACACAGTGAGAAAGCGGTTCTGTCTTCTGAATTTCCAGATGCCATTGAACTCCTAAAGCATAAAATATTCAGGCCATCAGACAAACAATGGGGAAGGCTCCAAGGATGGCTGTAGATTGTGCAGAAATGGCATTTATGCAAATGCATAATGACGTTCCAGGAAGAACTAGCTAATCAATTAACAGTTGGTATTAATTGTTCCTTTCTGGAAACAGGACAACTCCTGACTTTTGTATTAATGGCTTGAAACATTGATAACTTTAGATCAGATCTTAATGGAGATTTGGTAAAGACACTGTTTCATATGCAATGCCATTAGCTTAAGTAAACTCATCCGTTTTCAAAGGAGAGAATTCTTCAGTGCTTTCAGATATTTGAAGTACTCTTAGAAGTTTACTGGCAGGTGGATAAAAAAGATTCTTATGATTTTGGACTTGAAAAAAGAAGGGGAAAACAACATCCAGCTCCCTTCCTACCTTATGTTTTATAAATCTCCAGAAACTAGCTTAATGTATAAATTATCATTATATTCAAATAAGACATAGAATTACAATTATACAACTAAGGATAAATCTATTCTAGACAACTAGAACTGAGCAACTGGAAGCTCTAATTAAAACATTGTCAAGAAGTACTTTAAGCCATTCGGAAAAGCTATCAGAATAGCTTTCTTTAGGAATTTAATGGTGGGAGTGGTGGTGGTAAAGTAGGAGGAGAAGGAGGAGGAGGAGGAGGAGGAGGAGGAGGAGGATAGTGAAGGGTATGCTAACTCCACCCAATGTGGAACTTATTGTTACAATGAGATAGATTCAGTCACTCAAGGAAGGTAGAAACCTCCAAATTTCACATTTTTGCCCCTAGCACAAAATCATACTGCTAAATTTGGGCAAAAGATTAGATGATTTGGGGTGGTTCTTTCCTCCCACCTTTGTTTTTCCTCAGAAACATGGCCATAAGAACATATTTTCAGGTCTGTGGCCTCCAGAAAGCCAACTGCTTTTATTCCATTTTTACAATCTTCTTTCCCCTTGAACACCAAGGCAGATTGTATCAGCTCAAAGCAAAACATCTCAAAATAAGGCACATAAAAATAGCATTAGGATGGGGGGGGGGAGAAATATACAATGTTCTGGCTCCATACCTTGCAGTTGAGGCTTTGCGTATTCTTTTGAGTTGTGAAAAGAGTTTCAAGAGTGATTAATGGAAGCACTGACAAATAAACTGCTTTTTTGGCACTCAGCCTCCTCATGTGCTTGTTTCTTTAACATAAGATGAGCAAGAGTGCATGGACTCTCAATCTATATATTACTGTGCAAAGTTTTGATGGGTTGGTTCGGTTCAAAAGTGATTCATTCATCATTGAAACAGTACTGTGAGAGGAAGTTATCCTTTGACTTTTGAGACTGAGCAACCATGTAGCTTCATTTTGACTGGATCTCTGCTTCTTCAGTGGTCTTGGGAATGTACATATTTGAGTTGAAGCCACTTGCTGCGAAAAAAAAGCAGTTGACTTTGAGGCTGAATATGTTATTTCAGCATTTCATGTGGCGTGCTAAGACAGATCTTGTAACCTCCAGCTCTTGAGATATAATGGTGAATTGAACGTACTTTAAAGAAACATTTAATATATTCAAACCCTTGTTTTTTATGAGTGGCTACATCTGAAGATTTTACTGTAGAACTTTGAATGAAGAAAAGTATGGCTCTTTTATGCTTTCATTAAACATACCTTGAGGAAAGCCCCAGATGCATAAGTACTGAGAAGAGCAAATAACAAAATGTCTTTTTTTCAATATATCTGTATGTCTGTAGCTTTGATTTTACATATTTTGTTGATGGAACTTATTGTATATATTCTATGTTTTATTGCAAATAACTTTGGAATTTTTCATGAGAAGTGATATGAGCATTCTTTTGATAATTGGATGGAAGGATGTATGGAAATAGACAGATAAAGGGTACTAGGCAGATAGTCAGTGAAACAAATAGCTGGAATAATGGCCAGATGGTTTTAAAAAGAGTATAGGACAAGTCATGGTAGAAAGATCTACCAGAGTTATAATGTGTATTCACCTAGTAGCCATCTCTTACAACTGTTCATTGAATGTTGAAATTCAGCAGCATTGAGCCTCAGATAAGCTTTCATATTTTTGTAATAATAATATTAAAGATTATAATTATAATAATAAAAGCTAATACAAACTGAAAAAAGAAGAATAAAAAGATAGAAGCCCAGAAATAAAAGTAAAAAGGATTAAAAAAAGAAATATAAATAGAAAAGAAAGTTAAGTAAGAATATAGCAAAGAAAAAGAAAGGTATATAAAGAAGTGACTTCCCACCTTTATCATAACATATATGCTATTGTAGTAATTTATCACCTCCTCTTAAAATACAATTGATTTTTTCTTCCTGTATTCCATCTCATATTTATAAATAAATCCATAAACCTTTGACATTTCAATTGCTGCATCAAAAAAATTAAATGTTATCAGACATCACAACATGTACAGTATGCTTTAACCTTGGTCAAATATACAAACTTTATATTCCTTCCTTTTACTTTCAACAATCTTAACTGTTGGTCCATTCAAATAATATCACAGAACTTGATTTCTTTTCATTTTTTTGTCCCTTGTCTTTAACAAGTCTCTTTTATAAATCCAGTTTAGGAAAATTATCCAAGTCACTCTCTTGGATTATTGTTTGTATAATCCTTTTAATTATAAAGACAACATCTAGTTTATTTTGTATGTCCAGTATACATACAAAATATATCATTAATATTTTGACATTGGACATTACAGGTCATTCTTGTAAATCCACTTTCAACTCAGTCTCAGTCTCTTCCATTATATATTTTAAATACAGTCTCCCTATAGACTGTATTTAGTGTCTCTCTATAGAGACATTATTAAAATTAACTTCTGAGTCTGTTGTTCAAAAATATCCTTCCATATGTCCAATGTTAAAATGTTTTTGGTTTATTCTGTAGTTGTAAATTGAGATTGTATGTTTTTATTAGTAATATTTAGTTTCCTCTAGTGTCCAATATTTATCTTGTGTTTTTTAAAAAACAAAAATCAAAACAAAAGTATTTTCCCACAGGAAGGATTCTTTATAAATAATTTCAAAATTTTATTCAAATTTATCTGGACTCTTAGACCATTTGTAACTTTCCAAAATCAAAATTTTAATCAGCCTCTTGTTATTTATTCAATAGAGATAGAGATAGAGACAGAGACAGAGACAGAGATGACAGAAAGAGAGAGACAGAGATAAAGATACAGAAATGGAAAGATATAGATATAGATATAGATATAGATAGATATAGATATAGATATAGATATAGATATAGATATAGATATAGATATAGGATTGAAGGAAATTTACCAAGTGCTATCACAAAGCAATTAACAATCAGTTTCCTAAAGTGAGTAGAAAAGGAAATATGCAAACCCAATGTCCATAAAGGCAACAAGTTGGCTGAAGATGGCATTGCCTCATATCCAGTGGTGAGATTCAGCTGGTTCGCACCACTTCGGCAGAACCGGTAGCTAACTTTTTATTGCCCAGTCCCAGAATGGACTTCCGGAAGCGGCATCCACACAGAGAACCGGTTGTTCACATATTTGAATCTCTCCATTGCTCATATCCCAGAGACTTAAACCCACTAGAGGCAGCTATCTTGCAGCTTCCTCCTGAGAAGCATCTGTCTGGAGCATTTATGGGTGATCTCAGGTTTTATCCTTGTCCATACAGGAATTATTGAAGAGCCAGGTTATTTGCCAGCTGACCTACTTGCCAGCTTGCCACAGTCTTTAGCTGTGCTTTTCACAGAGCTATCTTCAGTCCACCATTTTTTCTTCCAGAGGTATGACCCTTGTAAAAGGATTCATAGATGAAAGATAAAACCAATTAATCTAAATAATTGCAAAACAGCACTGGAAGAAGACTATGACTGTCAAGTTTCCTATTTTTCTATCTAGATGGCCTATCTTCAGAAAGGAGATTGTATGAGGTAGATACATGATCTTATTCAGTGGCCTACAATTAAGCTGAGCCCAATTGCACAAAGGATCAAAAGTACTTTTGGTTAACTATGATTACTCTGCCATCAAATCCATCCCACTCTTTTTTCTATCTCCCTGTACATAGTATATTTTAATACTCTTTGCTTTATGGTTATTTTTCTTTCTTTTTCTGTAAAGAAAGACTGAAACTCCAAAGCAGGTGCAACTTTTAATCAATGCATTTGTTTAAAGGATCTAGTTTGTTTTTTCCCCTTGTATTATTTCATCAGGGATATGGCTGTCATTTTATCATGTCTATTTGCTTTAGGCATGCCTCAACCACAGACAATTTCAACGATGTTCCTCGAGGCACATTCTTCAATCCCCAAGTCCCTTTCACTAAGTCTTAAAATGAGCTGCACTGTGACGCATTTATACATATTAGTGAGAAGATACCATGGTTTGAATCTTGCCCTTAGGGTTAAGCTCTGTTTGGAAGTGCCAAAATGGTTTTCTCGGTTCCCAGCTGACAGTGTGACACATGGTCACTCATTCATGAGCTGCAAATATATTCATCAGAGTGACTTTGGTGCACCAAAAAGGACTGTACAATGCTTCAACTATCTTTAGTGTCTGATGCCCAAAGTGGTGGAAAGCAATTAGAGCAGGGGGTTGACAGGGATGAGTGGAAAAATGCTTTAATTTTAACTGGGTGCATTACTGCATATTTTTTCTCACTTTGCTGAAGGTTATATATTAGGCAGATGCAGGAAATGAACCTGTAACTAAAACTGCTTCTTCCAGCTCACCTTCAGCAAAGTGAGAAAAAATATGCAGTAATGCACCCAGTTGAGTCTTGATACTATTACTTTCACCAGAAGATTCCTAAATGTCAATAGAATTCATGTTAGAATGCAGATTTGTGGCACACAGTTCTGTTATCTAATCAAGTATCCATGTCTCTTTAAGCTATCTGGAATATGGATGGATGGATGGATGGATGGATGGATGGATGGATGGATGGATGGATGAGAAAGACAGACAGACAAACAGATAATAACATTCTCTATTAAAGGAAAAATGTGAATATTTGTGAAGGCTTATAGCATAAATACTGTTTCATTCTAGAGCTGCCTAAATTTGCATTCCCATTTCAAATTTAGATTAGGATATATAGTAAATGGGAATTAATGGAATGTCAGTGCCATCAAGCAAACTGGTTGTTGTTTCTCTTTTCAAGAAAGGAATTAAAGTAGTTTTCTACAATATGTAAATCACGTACTGTATGAAGTTTGCTGTCTTTCAATTAATATCAAACAACTGTGGGACAATTGGAAAGGAGTGGGCCTTTGCAGTTTACTGCAGATACTACTATTTCAAGCCATAACATAATTTTAAATGTGCATTATGAATACCAGAATAACAGAATTGGAAGGGACCTTGGAGGTCTAATCCAATCCCTTCCTGCTCAATCAAGCAGGGGATCCTAGAGCATTCCAGACAAGTGGCTGTCCACTGTCTTCTTAAAAGATCATATTGAGAGATAAGATCATATCACCAAATGGTGACCATCAAATTTACTCTTTATGCAATATATTTTGAACAGATATTGTTATTTCCATGAAGGACTGCAAAAAAAAAACAAAAAACCCACACCACAATTGAATACAGCATTAGAGAAAGAGTAAGTGATGAATCCCACATCTTTTAAAGAAATATTTCTGAGAATATTGCTATATGGCAAGCTAATTTCTTTCTCAGTGGCATGTTAGAGGAACAAAGAAATGTTATGACTGGGAAGTATTTTTTTTTTAAAACGAAATAACTAAATAAACATGTCTGGAATGATAAGCCATTTGCTCCATTTAAATGATTAAAATTCACCCCATACCCCCAAATTGTTCAATATTTTCCCCATTTTCGCAGAGGATTAATGGTCCATGAAAACAAAAAGAAATATTCAGTGCAGTTTCAAAGCAAGCCTCATACATACAAACTCTATTCCTTTCAGGGCAAGCAATGTTATAGTGAAGTATAGCAAAAGACTGAAACACAGTAAGTCAAAGAAACTGGAAGCAGGAGATAAGGGGAGAAAAAAGAAATCTAACTACATCTAGTTTACACTGACAACGTTCACTACTCCTTTACATATTTTTCTTTATTATTACAAACTATTGTAGTTTCTACTCCATCCATGTTCTGAATGATAAAAATTGTAACCAGTCCCAATATTCATGGTCTTTAGCTCTCTTTTTGACCCATTCACTCATCCTTCGTGTATTTGTTCTGCAAATCAGTCCTCGTCCACTCTCTCAATATGATCAAACCACCTTAGCATATTTCTTTCAAGCCATTTACTCATTCATTTATCACCTTATGAAATATAACTCTGATTTGTAGATGGAAATATAAGTTTGCTGCTAGGAGCTTAACTAGCTTGTACTTGGGAAGAAGGAATACATGCAGGAGAACAAATTAGGAAGCACTTTCCTTTTTTTTTAAAAAAAAATAAAGTTCTGAGAATGTTAGCTGACATATCTTTAGTTACTACCAAGCTGCCAGTTCCCATAGAGAAAAAACTGTGTAATAAAGAAAAAGTAGTGTAACTCCATTCATACTAGATTCCATGTCATTCTTTATCAGCACACAAGAAAGTACAGGCAGCTTATTTTTCTTGTGCGCCCTGAAAGGTTGATTATGTTCTCAGAAATACTCTTTGCCATTATTCAGGGATGCAGCTTGCTATTGAATTTGGGCCTCTCGTTGCCCTGTTACTAAGCCACCAGATCAAACTGAAAAAACATGTGTCAGCATCCCCTATATTATCTTTGGACCTCACGAGTGCCACATTCATATCACAACATTTATGTTTGAAAATGCCATTCAAGGTTGCCACTTCTACACATCAGGGTACCACCAAAAAATGGTTTACAATACGGACAGCGGAAAAAGATGTAAAGATAATCATTTTGGTGTATGTTTTTTTTTTGTGTAGGAGAGTATGCATTCCTTGTTATTTTATGCGGTAAGGTTTTGGAATGTTTATCCTCATCCAAATGTTTTTGTAACTTCATGAACATGTCAAAGGTCCTCTGCGGGAATTCTGTGGGAAAATGTAGAATGACCTGCACATAAGAAACAAGGAAAACATCTCAGCATGAGACACCATGGAAGTTAAAATGAAGCATCTTTAGACGTTAAAATGAAGCATCTGCATCTCTGTACATGGTGCTTTCAAGATTTTTAATGGGAGGTCCCTATTAAAAGGACAAACACGATATTATGCTCTGATCTGGAATGAAAAATGGATTCCATTACAAACCCTGCAGAATTCTAATCATTAGTTAAAATGCTTATCCTTATTTTCTAAATAAAGAATACAGATTATTACTTTATTTAAGAAAAAAATGTGTTATGCAGAGATTCACAGATACACATGCCACATAACAATATGTTATAATGATAATTAGTATAAGATAACTAGGTAGCTAAAATCTTATTTTTGGATGAATTCTATGCTAAGGAAATAAGTATCACAAAACTTAAAAGGCAAAATGGACTCACCACACTTCATATATTAAATAATAATGACAAGCAGTGCGCTTAATCCCATAGGAAAAATATGTACAGGCATTCTCTATGATTTTCAAAATTAGAACAAATGTTACTAGCCCATTCATGTCAAAGAAATTTCATTATTTTTATTTTTTAAAAAGTCCTACCTTCTGATATCTATCAGATGAATATATTAATTTTCTTCTGTGAGAAAGAACACCTCCTTTTATATTGCAAAAGTGATAATGGAATCCAATAAGATATGATACACATGTTAGATCCAGATTAAGTTTGCTGAAAATAAATTCCACTGAAATCAATGGGGCTCTCCAGCCATTAGTTAACTGAAGTGTACTGATTGCAGCAATACCTAAAATGCCACTAATAGTGCAGTAAATAGTGGGGCAGCCTTAGATCGGGTCTCACCCTTGATTTCCAGTTGTGCAACAAATGTGTAAACATATTCCTTTTGTTGACATTAATTGCAAAACCATAATATATATAAAATATTAATTGTTCCTATATTGTTAATTGGATTGCCTCTCTACAGTCTATCTATTTTAGGCAGCTCGATATCATAAAATAACCAATGTGCATAAATGAAGTGTTCTCACAATAAGCACTTCAATAAAAGGTTGATTTACATGCATCACTGGAACTTTATTGGAAAAATGCAGGATTTCTAGTATTTTGGCATTATTGAACGTAAATGGTATCAATAGAAATGTATTAATTAAAGTAAGTGAAAAAGTGTATTAAAATTTAAAACAATGTGTACGATCCAGTACATGCTTGATTTATGCCAGAGGTGGTCAGAAGTAACAAACTCTAAAGGAAATCCAAGTTGAAATGCAATAACAAGTACCAATAATGGAGAGTATTTGTAGCTCAGGGTTGTAATGAAGAGCTGTTGATGCTTTCTGAACTTGGCTGTTTGCTAGCACTGATGATGCTACCAAGTTTGGCAATGAAATGTCTGCAAGAAAACAACCAAGCTCAGAGATCTCCAAGGACCACTCAAAGCAACAAGTAGCCAATCTGAGAGGCCCATACAATTGAGGACTGAAAATAAGCCCTAGTTCCAGCAACTAAGAAACAAAAACTTTTAAACCTGCACTATCACAGCCCTGCCCAAACTTAGCTGGAAGCCATCAGAGAAAGCCTAAACCAGGGGTAGGCAACCTTGGCTCTTTTATGACTTGTGGACTACAACTCCCAGAATTCCTCAGCAAGGCTGGCTCAAGAATTCTGGGAATTGAAGTCCACGAGTCATAAAAGAGACAAGGTTGCCTACCCCTGGCCTAAACCTACTCATGAAGATGATCTGTACCATCTGATCCACAGCACTACTTTGGATTGGATGGGGCAGCCCTCTTTTTCAAATCAGAGAGAGTTTTCTATGGAAAACCTTCACTTCCACCTTCTATGGAAGTCGATCAGAGAACTGTCCCTAGGTGAAGTAGCATCATAGGTTTGCCCTGAGGTTTATGGGAGAAAATGGCTCTTCTGAGCTTTCCAGATATATTTCTTCTGACCTCTTTTTGGCCTGCAGTGTATTTACTTCTGAGAAAGCATGGATAGGACTGTTGGGTTTAAAGACTCGATCTGATTGTTACATTGTGTATGCATGTGGGTGGGTGCTTTGCTTTATGAAAAATATGGAAGCAGAACAGATTTATGAATGAACATGTGCAGAAGTGACATGGTTTGAAAAAAAAACCCCTATCAGTACATGTCGTATTGGGGCATTGTCAGATATAATAGAAAAACACCCACATATTATGTCTAGTTTGATGACATTCTGTTCACACAGAAGTTCTAACTTTCATGTACCTTGGAAAATGTAACCCATAGCAAGACAAAAGGTATATAAGTCTCTCTCTCTCTCTCTCTCTCTCTCTCTCTCTCTCTCTCTCTCTCTCTCTTTGTGTGTGTGTGTGTGTGTGTGTGTGTGTGTGTGTATGTGTGTACATTACTGAGCCACAGAGCAACTGAAAGTTATGAAGGTAGGAAAAAAGGCAAATCTTTCTATATTTCTCATTCTTTCTTTCATCTATTATTCTGTACAACTTCAACAGTCTGCATATGGGATATTTTTGTAGCCTGTGTCAGTGATAACAGGTTTCCAGGATGAAGCGTTCAGTCTTTGCCACAGTTTTTTTGACCTTCCGTTCCTCCCCATGAAGTCTCCCAAATGCAGCCAGCAGTTTGGAACAGATGACAACACTGTTCCTTTGTTCTGCTATCCTGTGGCTGGAGGCACACAGGGAGCTTCTCTGCACAGTTGGTCAGTATTATGTGCATTTTCTTTTCTTTCCTTTCCTTTCCTTTTTGATATAGCAAACACTAAGAAAGCACAATAACGCAACTTGGCACAAATTATATTTTAATAAGATAAACAGATACATAAGCCCTTATAGATGTGCGTATGGGGTGAGAAGAATAAGTCTATAAACAGAATAAGCATTTACATAAACACCACAGAAAGATATAATCTAGCTCTCTTTTCTTGTACTATTCATCTCCACGCAATGAACTATTTATCACTACGAAGGCAAACAAAAAAGGTTAGTTCAATGGCCCAAGGTATTTGCTGTCAACTTCAGTGGAAAAAAATATAAAATGTTATTCCAAGGGCAAGCCTTTCTCTTTGGCCTGAGTGTGTACACACACACACACAAAGACAAGTCCTTTAATAGCTTAATATGTTGTCATTAATGGTTTTTGACTATTATAAAAGAAAGAAGACAACAATGTTTTAAGCAAATGTTAAATACTTGGAATCTTTGGATACATTTCCTTCAAATAATAATAATAATAATAATAAAGTTGGAAGGGACCTTGGAGGTCATCTAGTCCAATCCCCTGCTCAGGCAGGAAACCCTATACAACTTCAGACAAATGGCTGTCCAGTCTCTTCTTAAAAGCTTCCAGTGTTGGAGCATTCACCACCACTGATTAATTGTTCTAACTCAGGAAGTTTCTCCTTAGTTCTAGGTTGTTTCTCTCCTTGATTAGTTTCCATCCATTGCTTCTTGTCCTACCTTCAGGTGCTTTGGAGAACAGCTTGACCCGCTCTTCTCTGTGGCAGCCCCTGAGATATTGGAACACTGCTATCATGTCCCCCCTCATCCTTCTCTTCATTAAACTAGACATAACCAGTTCCAGGAACCAGTTCCTTATATGTTTTAGCCTCCAGTCCCCTAATCATCTTTGTTGCTCTTCTCTGTACTCTTTCTAGGGTCTCAACATCTTTTTTACATCGTGGTGACCAAAATTGGATGCAGTACTCCAAGTGTGGCCTTACCAAGGCATTGTAAAGTGGCATTAATACGTCACGTGATCTGTTTGTATATCATCTATGTCTGTCTGTCTGACTGACTGACTGTCTAATTATCTAGCTATTATTATTATTTGGTCTTCAAATAGCCAGGTGTTCAGAATGGATTTGAAATTTTTATCCACCTATTGAATCCTTCCCAAGGACATGGAATAGGCAGATCTGGATGTGTTAAAGGCAAAGGTGGGATTCAAATGTGTGAACAACCGGTTCTCTGTGTGGATGCCACTTCTGGAAGTCTGTTCTGGGCCTGGACAACAAAAAATTAGCTACTGGTTCTGCCGAATTGGTGCGAACCGGCTGAATCCCATCACTAGTTAAAGGTATTTTCACAAACTGTAAGTAAAGTAAAGCAAGTAAAACTGCTTTTTAAAACTGACTGATAGTGGTTATGTTGATACCAGTGGTGTTCAAGTGGTGCTCCAGTTATTTTGGGATTGCATCTAAGGCACCTATTGCTATTGGTAGTACCTTTGCTTTCTTTTGCCACAGTCGTTCTATTTCTATTTTGCAGGTCTTTGTACTTTGCTATCTTCTCCAGTTCTTTCTCTTCTATTCTGCTGCCTCCAGGTACCCCCCCCCCCATGTCCAATATTTAGAGGGATTTTTTATCTTTCTTATCCATAATTGTTAAGTTTCGGGTATTATGTGGCAGGTGCCTGAGTGTTTGAAAGTCCCAGACCAGTTTCACTTCTTCATCTTTTCATCATTTTCTCTATTTTATGGTTCATCAGTTCTTGCTTGCAGTCAAGTGGTATTTCTTGCAGATCTTCCAATGCACCATTGTTGCTACTTTATCACACTGATAAATCACATTATTGATTTATTTCATTAGATAAATGAATGATTTATTATATAGAGATGATATATAGATATATAGATGATATATAGATACAGTACATAGATGATATATAGATACATAGATGATATATATGTATCATCTATGTATCTAGGCCCATCATAGGGGCTCTATATTAACCACCCATATAAAAACAACCAATACAAAAACTTATAATGACCAACAAGGTAAAAGAAAATCTAATAAACTTTAGCTCTACTGAATTCAGCTTACTTCTAACCCTCATGCCTGGAAACACAGTCAAGACCATTTGCAGCTTCTGAAAATCTTGAATGACCCTTAGGGACTTCATAAAGTTGTTATCCACATCTCATTTCAACCTGAGAGACAGATTTTCAGAGTATAATCATATTTAATGTCAACTAAATTTAAATCTATTAAAATTAAATCAATTTTAATTTTAATTTTAACTACACTGAGAGCCAATGTAGTGCATGCCCCCCCAAAAAAAATTTATGTGAGCAGCATAAGTTTATCTTCCCAACTCACTATATGGCCTCCCCCAGTGGCTTCATCTCAGTATTAAGTAGCAGGAAGAAGGGAACCCTTCACCCCCTGTGGAACCCCATAATGAAGTAGCCATCAATTTGATCCCTGTCATCACTGACTGGAATTGTCTACTGAAAAATGAATGAATTCCCTGCATAACAGTGACCCCAATCCCCTGCTCCTTACAGCTCCAGGAGGATACAGTACAGTACTGAAAGCCACTGAGAAATCCAACAAGACAAAGTCAAATGCATTATACATATCCAAGTCATGATAAAAGTCATTCATTAGAATGGCCAATGCCATCTCAGTCCCAAGCCCAGGTCTGAACCCAGACAGATATGAGTCCAGATACTCTGTTTCCTCTAGATGTCTGTGGAGATTCTCAATAATCCAGGTCATGGTTTACTTTTTTTTTTCAAAAGGCAACTGAAATATCCCACCCCCCTTTTGAGGAAGAAGAAGATATTTTGCTTCTCTTCCAAGAAGCTTCATCAGTGTAAGTAGCTGAGAACATTGCAGAGAGCACTCTTATCTTTTAAAAATAACTGTCTGAAAAGAATCCCAGATAATATTCCAGCCACCGCACAAGACACCATCCATATGGAGTCCAAACCAGAGGGCTGCACTGGAAAATGTTGTATTAATTGATCACAATAGTTGGCTGGGCACTTCATAGTCCAGCTCTTACGCAAAAAGGAATTGGCCATTTGAAATAAAAAAAATCAGTTCACAACCCAACAACACAATAAGGGAAAAGAAGTGAGAATGCTTTGACTTATTGAAGAAAAAGGGCAGGACATATATCTCAACTAATCATAACAATTGTACTGATTCTCCACTAATTTTTGAAGGTCCCATACCAAGGTAGATTTTGACTTGAAAATTAGCACAGTTCTGCTCAACAGCTATTCTACACTAAATCTGAAGCAGAAACAGAAACAGGTATGTATATGTGTGTTTCTGTGTGTGTACAACTTACAATGGCAATAATACAAAATAAAATATATGAAGGTATAAAGAACTGTTTTCCAATATTATTCACAGCAATTATAAGTACAATTTTATTTTAAGTTCTCTCTCTCTCTCTCTCTCTCTCTCTCACACACACACACACACACACACACACCATATCATAACACTTCTTTCTATAATCTATCCTGTCTAATCATCAAAACCATAAATCACAGCTTTTTTTTTTTTCATTTTTACACAAAAAGTCCACGAGGAGTTTTCAATCACCAGTAAATGTAGATACTGTCCTTTCAAACAGATTTTACTTTAATGAACTCTGGATGCAATGCTTTTGATAGATTTTTATTTATGTTTAATGGACCTAAATGTGAAAAAGTAAAATGTAAACATTTCGTTATTTCAGTGATTGATTTCAATTGACTAGATTTAACCTTACCCTTAATGAGAACAAGAAATGCTTACATTTGGCTGGTTTAAAAACTGTTATGTCACAAAGAAGCCTAGACTCTAGAAATTACTGAGGGAAAAAGAGTGAAAAATCATATATGTGTAGGATTCATTAAAACTACCTCAGTGTTTCATTTTTGGATCTATTTGTACATGTGCAAGAAGCAAGACTATAATGTAACACCACCACAGGTATTACTAATTTCATCGCACAATCCGCAAATGGATTAAACTGCTTCAGTGTGAATTAGAATAACATGCATTAAAGTGTCATCTACTTTACTTACTTTGCATAATTTCTAAAAGAAAGTGAAAGATGACTGCAGATGTCCTCTTAATCCTCAAAGGTCTCATTTAAAACACTATCACATTCATTGCCCTCTAAAGAGGAAATAAGGCTGCAAGTTTCCTTACTGCACACTTCATGAGCTATTCATTCCCATTTGCTTCAATTGTCACTTTACATAGTTTCTACATTAAGCAAAAATGAGGAAGAGGAATAAAAAAAAACTTTCTAAACTCACTCTAATGGCAGACATTGAATTACAGATCTATTAGATCTGGGATATTATGAAAATAATTCCAAGTGACTTAAAAAGAGGCTAACCAAGTGGTTAAAAAGAGTCACTAAGCTTTTGTCGGCCAAACTGCCAATGTCGTCAGAGTTGGAGTAAAAGGAGATCTGGGAGCCAGCTCATATAACCTCCTGCCTCTGCGCCTGGCTCCTTGAGCGCGTCATCGGCCTGTTGATTGTACTCATTGTACTGGTTAAAGGGGAGAGAAACCAGAGATCGAAACAATGGGACAGCTCTTGGCATGATTGGGGTGATAGCTCTACAGGACCCTCATGGGAGGAGATGATGGACCAACCGCACGCCACGGCTGTAAGCCAGGGATGGACGCGCAGAGGCAATCTGGAAGGAGGGGGAGGGAGGGGGAAGATGGAGAGTTGAAATGCCGGAACAGCCGCTCTTTGCAGGACTGGGGCGGGGGAGTTACGGGCGGGATTACAACAGCCTTGGGAATGGAGAAGGATAATAGCCCGACAGTGGGCCTGAATCGCAGCATGAGATACAACACTCAAGATCCCCCCAGAATGGGAGGGGAGGTAGACCAGGTGAAGGGACGTGCTGACAGCCACCCTCCAGGCGCTTGCACACATGCCAGAAGAGTACTTGAGGATCGTAAAACAACCAGCAGGGCCAAGGACAAGTTGCCAGATGTGGAACAACTCAGCGCTGTACGGATGAGTACAATCAACGGGCCGATGACGCGCTCAAGGAGCCAGGCGCAGAGGCAGGAGGTTATATGAGCTGGCTCCAAGATCTCCTTTTACTCCAACTCTGACGACATCGGCAGTTTGGCCGACGAAAGCTTAGTGACTCTTTTTAACCACAGGCTTGCTTACATTAAACAGTCTGGTTTATTATATCCTGGTGTTCGTTTCTCTTTCTAACTTGGTTAATATGATGCCCAGGATTTGCATTTTTAGTATATATATATATGTGTGTGTGTGTGTGTGTGTGTGTGTGTGTGTGTGTTTTCTGAGGTTTTCGTGGGTGTTTGTATGTAGGTCTTTGGTTATTCGGGTTTTCTCCCGCATAAAATTGGAAGTGTCTTGGCGACGTTTCGACGAAGTCCCATTCGCCATCTTCAGGCTGGTGTCTTCAGCTTCGTACTCCTAGAAGCACGAAGCTGAAGACACCAGCCTGAAGATGACGAATGGGACTTCATCGAAACGTCGCCAAGACACTTCCAATTTTACGTGGGAGAAAACCCGAATAACCAAAGACCTACATATATATATATATGTGTGTGTGTGTGTGTGTGTGTGTGTGTGTGTTTCAAAATTTTGGATTGCTGACAAAGAATTAAGGGAGAACTGGAATAGCCATTTCAAACTTTTTAGTTCTTTTCAACCAGACATACCCTTCTGAGATTCGAACCTGGGCTGTCTGCATGTTAGGCAGATGTATTAACCTCTAGACCACAGGCTCTTTCTCACTTTGTCAGCTATGAGACAGGGGAGAAGAATTATCTTTGAGTTTTGGTGCACCCTGTCGGCCCAAATATGGGCCTGTGAGGGGGGGGAAGTATGATGATATGGATACAAGCAAGGAAAGCAAGGAAGCAATGGCTAGCAATATGGAAATTACTATCAAAACGCAGGTGGATTGGCTGCGACCGGTAACGAGATCTAGGAGCTGGGTGCAAAGAGCGCCATATCCATAAAAGGCTTCCCCATCGACTGGAAGTTACCCTGATGATGCTGACAGTTGCCAGCGAAAGCTTGGTATTGTGTTTTATTAAACTTTTATAGTTTTATAAACTTCCTGGTGTTCACACATTTTTATGCCAGCTGATATGAGTTTACCCAGGAATCACCTTTCTGTTTTTAGTACTCTTATATGTAGTATAAAAGTACTCTTTTATGTTATTTGCAACTGAGATTCGAACCTGGGCTGTCTGCATGTTCTCTGTTTCTTACCCTTATGTATACTGATAAATTAGGCTTTTGAAGTTATATATAAGAAATAGAGGAATAGGTTACAAATCAAAACAATATGATATCCTGAGCAATTCATAAAGATGGCTAAGATTCAGAGAGAGTGTCTTTTAGTTTGGTCATAAACACAAACTCCTGAGATATATTCTTTCAGGTCAGTTCAGTACATTGGCATATTCAGGTGCAAGAAGGGTAATAACAAAAAGAGAAGACTGCCAGGTTAAAAAAATAGCCACACAGACATTACAGCATATTGCAAAGAATATCAAAGCTGATACAAAAATACTTTGTTTGCAATTCAGGAGGCATCATCTGGAACCCATATAAGCAAACTACCCAGAATGAACTTTATCAGCCTGGGGAAGAATATTTATCCGGAACATCTTGCCATGTATGAAATAGATACAGCTGTGTAGTAGTATGGTCATTTTTATCTCGTCTAGAAGAAGATGACACAAGAGATGAGCTCATAGTGAAGAGGAACTCAAGTCCAAGACAGAATCTCCATTGCAGAACAACTTTGAGATATTAGTAGGTTCACTTACTGTGTGGTTTTCATTTTTCTTTTTCAAATCACTGCATGCATTTCCTTCTGGTAATGGGTTAAATATCTCATTTTATCTGGATTGATTTCTGCATTTCCAAAGCATGTTGTGGAGGTGATATTTTGAACTCTTTATTGAAGGGAAATGCAGGGTAAAACATTTGAAATGAGTTTACTTGATTGTACTGGGAGCATTCAATATTTTCTGATTAAAAAGTAAAACTTTCTAAATAAGATTATATTCAAAGAGCTCATTGCACCAAAAAATGGATAAATGTTCTTGGCTCCTGAAGTTATGAGCCCATAAATCAGAATCTTATCATATCTTTCCTATGTTTTCAATATGTCACTTGAAGGAACATAGTTCATTAGGGGGGGAGACTGCAGGGTCTTCAGGAGTGTGGCATCTGGGTAACAATCCCCAGCCTTCCACCTTGTAGTGTGTAAACCCTTGGAAATGGCCCAGATTCAGCATTCAATACCCAAGCACAGTTCTCCTAAAAGCAGAAACCTTTATAGTAGTAGTTTGAATTCAACAGGGCTTACTTTCAGGAAAGTATGTAATAGTCATGGCTTTGCAGTATAATTCAGAAAGGGAATAGAAAACGAGAAGGCAACAAGTAAGCAAAATGGACAAAGAGATAATAAACTAATTGGAGTCAAAGTTATTACTAAAGAGGAGACCAAGATGGGGAGCATTTGTCCAAGCAGTCATTAGCAGTTGGATCCAGCTCGGTACAATCTAAGTACACAGTTATAAGCCTCAATCTGTTAAAGAGGATTTATTCTGGTAAGTAGATATAAGACTGCAACTTAAAGCATAATTTCTAATTACTTTACTCTTTCTCCTCACTCTTTTGACTAGCTGACAAACTTATCTTTAAATGCATTTCTCTTTATATCACATTCAGCTTTATTCTCTTCAGCATAAGCTCTTCTCCCAGCTCTCCAATGCTGAGGGGGTGGGGGATAAAAAGAGCATACTGATTATTTCACTGCTATTTCTGCGTATCATTTTTATTAAAAACAAAGCAGGGAAAAAATATGACAGGGTGTATTACTGTTCTGCCTGAAAACCCATTGGTTCATGGGTCAATGGAACTGAGGGAAACAATCACCCCTAATCTCCATATTGAATCTGTGCATGAAAGAGAAAAGGACAAGGAACATCTGGCACTCCAAGTGCTGGCAAATAACAAATCCCAGCATCTTTCATCATTTACCATGCTGGCTAGGATGTCTGGGGGTTGTTGAGCAACCTTTAGAGGTTTTTCACTTCTTCCCAGATAGATGATTAAATTAAGGAACTCCGTTCCATAGCAGAAGGGTTGCTTCTTTCAGATTGCTTCATGGTGACTTCAGTTAAAATGATTTCACATTGTGAAAACATCTGTCTAGGATGCGGAAAGACTGTAGAGATGCTGAATCCAGAAGATGAGATGCTGTTGACTTGGTATCAGGCAGGTTCTTATTCTTATTGCTTGGCACAACAGCTCCTCTCACATAAACTCCCTGTGGCCCGTGAGGATCTGCAGCCTGAACCTAATTCACGATGGGCTTATTAATGTTTCAAAATGTTATTCTGTCCCTGAGAGTGTTGCTATAAGAAGACACATTCATGCCATTACAGAAAGAGAATTATATTTTTTTTACTTGCTCAGGAAAAAAAACCCTTTAATAACACAGTTGGGATCATGGCCTTTATGAATTATGGGCCTTTCACTCTGTAGTTATAAATTATAATGCTTACTCACTCTTCACTGAGAAGTGTTATTAATAGTAGATTTGATTTAACACTGTGGTCATTAGAATTCCCTGGAGATGTATAATAAATGTCACTAGTTGTTGTTAGAGAGCCAAAGGTTTAGTTACCTACGGCCTATATGTCCTATACTACCTATAATGACTATATATTTATTTTCATGTTAAGAAGCCTTAAGATGTATGTACACACACTTAGACACACACACACACACACACACACACACTGAACTGCTGCTGCCTATTTCCAAACAAATAAACCTTGCCAAGCAATTTGGGTGCTTGGCAACCAGTGTAGATTTACAATGGTTGCAGCATCCTGCAGTCATGCAATTGCCATTTGTGACCTTCACAGCTGATTACCAATAAACAAAGGTGATGGGGAAGCCAGCAGGAAATTGCAAATCATGGTCACATGACATTGCGCTTAATGAACATGGTGATTTGCTTAACAACCACAGCCGGATCTGACATGGTACGTTGGTCACAGTCAAGTGATATTTCACTTTGTGGTCAATAAGTGAGAACTATCTGCACATAAAATAATCCAGCTATTATAGTTATTGGTTTCATAAGTTCAGCTTATTTACTTATTTTTGTGCAGTGGTAAAACAAAACAATTTGTTCATTTAAATCTGTTACAGGCTTTTCAGGACAGGGCACATCAAATGTCCCAGGTTACATTTAGATCCAGGAAAAGAAACTTCTTCCTGGGAAGCATCCTGGAATAATCACTAAACTGGGCCTTGCAAGTGACCAAATTGCTTAGGACAGGTACGAGAGATATGCCTCTTTATTACGAGACCACAGATATATCACTGCAAGGCAGCAGTTCCTCCCTCTGAAAGTAATGCTACAAACAGCCAAGAGGTGTTCCATTTTTGTTGAGTCTTCTGAAACATTTTTTTTTAATTATTATTCCTATGAATTCCTCCAAGAACTCTGGAGCAATGATAGAAAAAAGAGGCACAACTGTGTGATTTCCTCGGGGGTATCATGAAGTTCCAGCAGTTCCTCAGACTGGGGGAGTTTTTCCAGTGTGATTATGACAGCTACAGTATACTAGGCAGGTTGATCTCAGTTGTCCAGCCAATTACCCTTTTCAGGGGAGAGCAAGGCTCTTAGTTCCTGAGGGTTGCCAGAGCTCCTTCCTGCAATCTTCTTTAAAAATCTGTCACTCCCCTTCTTCCAGTGGTGGAATTCAAATATGTGAACAACCAGTTCTCTGTGTGGATGCTGCTTCCGGAAGTCCATTCTGGGCCTGGGCAACAAAAAATTAGCTACCGGTTCTGCCAAAATAGTGCGAACCAGCTGAATCCCACCACTGCCTTCTTCCATGTTTTTTCCTAGACAAGGAAGGAGGATCTTCAGAATGAGGATACTTTGGTCTACTCTCTTCTGTTTCTCCTTCTGTCATTCAGAAGGTTTTTATTCTCAAGTTAGCACTTATCTGGACAGCTGAAGTTAAACGCTCAAGGGCACCAGCTTGAGAGTGATTTTGCTGCTGGATGATTCTTTCCTTTTTTTAACCTGTCTTTTTTGTCTTCCTCTTACACACAAGCAACCTTCATAATTTTGCTTTTGACATCTCTCAGTCAGTGTTGTTTAGAACGTGTCTCCTTCTTTCCTCTGTTCCAGTTGCTGCAGTAACACACAACCAAGTTCTTAGTGACTGCCAGAATGACTGTTGCTCACCATCATGGCTTGCATTAGGTTTTACAGCCTAATAGAAGAATATTGGATTAACAGTTGTCCTTTTATGTGTTCAGATTTGGTTACAGTATGTTCTGGAAAGGTGAGGATTAGGAGATTAAAATTAGGTTAATATTTTTCCCTTTCTTCTTGTGGGAGATGTGTCTGTTTTCTATTTCCCAGGACCTGCAATGATGAAAAATGTCAGATAGACAGCTTCCAAATGGGATATCTGCGTATTAAGTGTGATGCATTAAAAATTATATTGGAACAGTTACATTTCAAAATGGCAGACCGCAAAAACTCTGAACATATGGCCAAATTAGTTCCTTATATTTGGGGACATTATAAGAACAACATTTAAAAAATCCTGTTTTGTCTAAAACAATCACAAAACCGAATGGAATATTGCATGAAATCCTGCAGCATTAATGTGGAATAGATTGAGAATGGGCCATACATCACTTAGTGAAATAAATAATAAGTGTCGTTCTGTTTTTATAAATTTGCAGAATTCATATGCAGAAGAAAATAAAACATAACCAATGAATATATATGAAAATGATAGTCCTGCTTTCAGTTTTCCCAGGGAAGTGGAGAGTAAATGGTAAATTCAATTATATATGTTTTTATGGGGAACAATTCACTTTATCATAATCTAAATCCATTATTTGTAGATGTAGTAGTTACACAATAACACAAATAGAAATAAGTAGCTACTAAAAGAAACTACTCTTAAATGGCATTATTTAAAGGTTTACCTTTTTATGAGTGAAAAATCTTTGGAGGGGGGAGGGTAAGAGGATTCCTCGGTGGAAGAGACATGTACCCAAAGTTATTCAGTGCATTTCACTGGGAGATATATATGTCCACATACAAAAGAGCTCCATGGTGTACAAAATAAGTCTTAACATGGAAGATCATCTGCACTCAGTATAGTATAACTCCCTTTTGAAGTAGGAAATCTCAGAACTGTTTTTGATTATGTACCATCAAGTAATTTTCAACCACATAGATCAAAGAGAGAAGCAACCTGAAATTAAGGAGAAACTTCCTGACAGTGAGGACAATCAACCAGTGGAACAGCTTGCCCCCAGAAATCATGGGAGATTTTTAAGAAGAGACTAGACAATCACCTGTCTAAGATGGTATAGGTTCTCCTGCTTGAGCAGAGGGCTGGACTAGAAGACCTCCAAGGTCCCTTCCAGCTCTAGTCTATTCTATTCACATAGATGGACTTTCTCCATGATGATCTATCCCAAATCTGGTCTTTTATATTTGTTGGGGAACGGAATCCACCCACCTTACTTCTGGTTATCCTCTTCTTCTCTTTTCTTCTATCCTTGCCAGTTGTTCCAAAAGTTTCTAATAGCTTTAAAATGATTAACAGGCAATTTGTGAAAATGATTAGAAAGTGAGTTTTACAAACTTAATGTCCTTTAAAAGATCTTGCCATGGTTGTCTAATGGCGAATGTCTAATCCCTTTGTCTCCTGTAGCAAAATTCTCAGAAAACTGCTATCCTGCAGTCTCTTCATAAGGAACAGCTGTCTGGTGCACATGTGGGTGATCTTATATCCTCTCCTTATCCAGAGAGATTCCAAGGAACCTCTCCACTAGCAATTTCTTGGTCTTTGCTGCAGTCAACTGCTCCATCAGTTCTGTTGTTGAATAAAAGTGAGATACTCTTTGTGAGAGCAAAGTCACAAATGATTCTGTTGGTGGAGGGACACGAAGAAGTGGCTTATTTTCCTACACTTTTGTTCTGTTATTTCACTTGCAAATGTTATGACGACATTCTTTACAATTATTGGGCTCATTCAGAGCTGTTGTGGCAGGCCAGGAAAAAAGATAACAAGACTTTATTATTTCTGTTTTTAAGAGTCACCAGTAAGGCTATTGGAGACAGTGTACTTTTTTCGATTGCAAATCACACGTGATTATTTTTCAAGTAATCTTCAGGTATACTGCTTCGGAGCAGATGGAATCCATCAAAGAGCAGGTCTTACAGTAGATCTTTCTCCCATCTGTTTTGAAATACCTTTGTCCTTTATTCAAATTTCTGAAATGGGACCCCTCAATTGATTTTCTTGTTATTCTTCTTTGAAGAAAACACAAACTTCACTGAAGTGTAGGGAGGTGAATTGAAATTTGTAAAACGTTTTGATCACATAGTGGTTTTTTTAATGTACTAACCGAAATATTACAGATTGTAATAATTAAAAATTAAATTCACAATGTTATGAAGGGCAAAAAGAAAAGGAAATAAGTTAAATAGAATATAAAACAACCATAAAGTATTTTTGCCATTGCAATGTAGCATTCATGCAACATTACAGATTCAAACAATATCATGAACACGGTGCTTACAAAAGCATATCTATTCTAAAACATGGCCATGTTTTAACTGCAGCAGGGTGTTACCTGATGCTGTCATGGCAGCATCTGTCTTGTCCATGCTGAAAATAAATCAGTGCATAAGTGGAAAGTGCAATAAATGGCACAAAAGAGCATACACAGACATTTATGTCAGTTGGTGAAGAATCTGGAGAGGTTCTGGAGATTAATGGCAGGGTAAACTTTCCATTTGGAAAACAGGTTATGCTAAATTAACTGGCATAGTACAGCAGGGGAGACAAAGAGAAATTGCAGTATCATCATTTCTTTTTTTTAAAAAAGATATACAAAAGCACCTTTGAGAAGTAAACCAAATCAAATCAAAAGTAGTTCAGTTCAGCATCTACAATTTATATTAGTGCATAAGAATATTGGTGAATTGGTGTAACTATTGTCACCAATATTTTCCATCCATCAAAATAGCACATGGAAATCTTCCCACACTCATCTTGGCTATATGGAATATATGTTTGTTATAAATGTATATGAATAATAGGGATTGATAGGTTTCATTACTTAGACCTTTGCTTATTGGTTGTATAGATCTTATAAAGTAGAATAATGAACTTTTGGGAGCCTATACTATGACTCATTTTTCTTACCACTGTTGTTTGCACCACTTCGGCAGAACTGGTAGCTAACTTTTTGTTGCCCAGGCTCAGAATGGACTTCTGGAAGTGGCATCCACACAGAGAACCCGTTGTTCACATATATAAATACAACCACTGATCTGGAGCATCACTTAAACACCATCAGCATTGACAAAATCACCATCAGTCAATTGCAAAAGGCTTTACATCTTGCGATTATACTTTTAATACACTTAAACAACAGCATCAGCCAATCCCAGGTTCTTGGAAAGACTTGATAGATGGATAAAAATGCCAAATCTAAGAAAGCCCATCCTTTCTTCTTTTTCTTAGGTGACATTTAGCAAGAAATTTGCAGAGCAAGAATGTAAACCTATAACACTGACTAAAGATTGAATGTGAAAAATACTAGGCAGGAAAAACTGTTACAAGAGGGTGGAGAGCTGTGGGAAGAAAAAGTGCTTGACTGAGCGAAAGCAAGATATACATTCTAGACTAGCCTCATGTTGACACTCAATGAGTGTCAAGTCCTGGTAATCAGTGATATCCATAGGATCCTGCTCCTTTCCCTTAAATCACTAAATTGCAGCATAAGCACTTCCACTTTGGAGCATTAATGTTCTATTGTGATGCATTTTAAAAGAGGACAGATCTTGAGTTGTGATGCAGCAATATTAAATTCATCAATCTGATCCCCTTTCATCAGCACATGGATGATGATGTTTGCAATGACTTCTCTTCTTGAAATACAGATGAAGATGCAAAGTTGAGTTCCTTTACAAGTAGTTCAAGTCTCTATGAACCTACAGCTTGGTTTTTGCCTTGACATTACTATTTTGCAGGTGCTGCGCCTTTTTCGCCGAGCCCTGAAGGCCCATCTATTCCGTGCGGCCGGCCTGGCGTAGTTTGATTATGTTTCAGTGGGGGGTTTTTTACGGGTGTGTTTTTAGAACAGGCCTGTTATTTAATTCGATTTTAAAACAAACTATTTATTTATTATCGTGGTTTTTAGTATCGCCTGTTCACCGCCCTGAGTCCCGCAAGGGAGATAGGGCGGTATATAAATTTAATAAATAAAATAAATAAATAAATAAATAAATAAATAAATAAATAAATAAATAAGTACTGATCCAGTAGGACCAAAGGCAGATACTGTCCTGAGAATAAAGATGAGTTTTAGTATAGAGGTAAAAGTTTTATAGACACAGATTTAGAACTTCCCAATGGTATTTAGGTCAAAACAGAAACCTGATTATTTAGGGCAGGGGTCCCCAACCCCCGGTCTATGGACCAATACCAGGCCGCAACATGCCAGCAACCGGTCCCCACAAACAAGCAAAACCCCCATCTGCAGGATGCAGGCAGCACACAAAATCACGCACCCTCTGGTCTGCAGAAAAACCTCTCTCCACGTGACCAGTCCCTGGTGCCCAAAAAGTTGGGGACTTCTGATCTAGGGGATACTAAATTACAAATCCCACCATATTCCACTATTGCCCTGTTAGTTTAGGCTTTTTTGAGTTGTAGATAAGCAATATGTGGACCGAGGCAAATGGTCCACCCTAGTTCACATCCATTGTTCCAAGATAACATTTATATACATTATTTTTACATAAATGTTATACATAACTGGGTGCCATACCCGAAAATCTTGGATAGCTCTTAGAAAATCTGCACATTGACAATGTACATTATAAATTCAATAATTTATTAAATGAATACAGCCCAACTCCATAGAAAAGAATCCAAACATATTACAGCTATTTTCAAAAGTATTCTCTTCACGTTAGGTCCTGATAGAAAAAAAAATACACATCTTTTAGTTATCAGTCCACTAACTAGTCAATAATTTTTCTTTGGTTTATGATTAAGCTAGTTTTGAAGGTGTGACTCACATTTCCTTTTATTACTTGGGGATTGGTTATGCTAAAACAAAATATTTTTTTGTA